>NC_069692.1:8636248-8939278 GCF_023699985.2 Odocoileus virginianus | reverse complement strand
TTCATTATAGTTATATAAGAAGAAAACACATTTGATCTTTTCCTCTTTCCTGTAGCCTTTTTTCATCTGAGTGTTTGACAAAGGGCCGGTAGGAGATGCTACAGTAACTTCCCAAGAGTACCTGCTTCCCTTCCACTCCTGCCAGTGTAGATATAACACCCCCAGCTATATGCCAAGTCTCTAACAAGAGGAGCTTCTCACCACTGTTTTTAAGGTTCTTGGCCGACCTAATGGTAATGTCTAAGTCTAACCCCGTGAAACCACATCCATCCGTGCGCTTCATAGATGAATTTCTGCTTCCTTAACAGCTTCTCCATACCTGGTTGTTTTCATCTCATTACCTATTAAGGTTTGGCAGAATAAGTTATGAAAAGGAGCATTTCCATAATTACTTGCTATATCACTGCTCCTTTCCCTTCTGTAGTTTCAGTTTTACATTTTATGGCACGTAGAGGAAAGAAAGAAAATTGTTTATAAACTAAGTAAATGAAATGTTTCTGTTTTAGTTTGTGTCCTCCCCCTTAACCCCACTTCTCTGGAGATTAAGAATTTGTGTTTTATTATGTTTGGACTAAAAAGAGAACCATGCAGTAGTTATCACTGTGTAGGATTTACTGGCTTGTGGTCTTCCTCGCGTTTGACAGTTACTACACCTTGAGTCTTAGAGCGGCTCACTCTGACTTAGTTATTGTAATGCAGGACTGGCCATGCTTCAAACTGACCGCCCTGCCCACAGACCCACACCAGTTCCTGCCCTGGGGTAGGTGGAGGGCAGAGAGCATCTGAAATGGACACCTTGTTGCTAGGAAAAACCTACTTCAAAATTTTTTCCCGACCCACTTTCTCTCCTACTGGGACTCCAGTTATATTTGACTATTTGATATCATCTCACAGTTACAGATGTTCTGTTGATTTCAAAACATTCTTTTCTTTTTATTTCAGCTTGAGTCATTTTTATTGACTTGTTCAAAGTGCACTCATCCCTTTCTCTGCAGTATCCAATCTGCTATTTGCCCATCCAATAAATGTCGACTTCTGATATCACAGTTTGAAGTTTTAAAATTTCCATTTGGTTACTTCAGGTTGTTTCCATTTTTCATAGAAAACTCTATTTCTTCACTCATAATATACATTTTCTTATAAATTCTTTGATAATGTATATCAAGGATAGGAAGATAGGAGTAAACAATGTATAATTATTTTAAAGTTCTTCCTATCTACTAATTTCAGCAGCTATCTCTGGGTCTGTTTCTGTGTCATCTACATTTTCTCTTTATTATCACATTCCTGCTTCCCCACATTTTTCATTGATAGTTGTATCTATATTTTTATTTTTATCATATATTGAGAAAAAGAGAGGGAGGAAAGCAGGGAAGAGAGAGACACACACAGAGAGAGTTCCAAACATTGTGAATAAAGAACATTGGGGGCTTTATGATCTTGTTAGTATTTGAACTGGGAGGAGTTATTTCATTTCCAGATATATTGGATTCACCTTGACCTTGGAGTCCAATCACAGTGAGAATGCTCAGGACCCATGTGGTTGCCCTTTGGTCACCAGCCCCTCTCCCACTGATTCTTTCTTTGTTGGGGGGAAGGCTGGGTGAATAGATTCCTGGAACTGAGACCCTCAATTAAGTCCCTCAGTCAGTCATCCAAGGAAGGGCTGACTCTTCCCGTTATCCCTGAACAAGGTCTTTCCATCTCTGGCAGCTCACCTGAACCCTGGATTCAAGTATAGAAACTGCTGCCATTCTCTGTTCACCTACGATGGGTTTCTGGAATGTAGTTTATCCAGTCGTCTTGCTGCCACTGTTCTCCACTAGCCTCACAGAAAAGTATGGTTTTCATTTTGTCTGGGTCTTTTCTTGTAGTTTCTGTGACAGCCAAAGTATTTTACATCTTCCTGCATCCTCACTGAAAAAGCGGAAGTCTGAACTGCTTCTTTGGTTCAACAGTCCTATGCCCTGGCAAAGGCCACAGACATTGAGGAATGTTCATAAAGTCCCCAGAGAATCTCTGTGGCATCAATGGCTTTTGTTACAAAGTAGAAAAAAGATGGATAATGAAATTTCCTGAAAAGATATGATTTATAATTGTATTTTCCAAATGAGATGACAAACATAGGATCATTAAGGACTGCCACATCACAGGATCAGACACTATGAAGAAACCACATGGCCACAATCACAGTATTTCAGAGCTAGTAGAACACCTTGGTGTTATTCAGTCAGCCAGTCGTGTCCAACTCTTTGTGGCCCCATGGACTGCAGCACACCAGGCCTCCCTGTCCCTCACCATCTCCCAAAGTTTGCCCAAGTTCATGTCCATTGCATCAGTGATACCATCCTCTGATGCCCTCTTCTCCTTCTGCCCTCATTCTTTAGAACATCTTCAGTTCAGTTCAGTTGCTCAGTCATGTCCGACTCTTTGTGACCCCATGAATTGCAGCACGCCAGGCCTCCCTGTCCATCACCAACTCCCGGAGTTTACTCAAACTCATGCCCATTGAGTCAGTGATGCCATCCAGCTATCTCATCCTCTGTCATCCCCTTCTCCTCCTGCCCCTAATCCCTCCCAGCATCAGGGATTTTTCCAATGAGTCAACTCTTCGCATGAGGTGACCAAAGTACTGGAGTTTCAGCTTTAGCATCAGTCCTTCCCATGAACACCCAGGACTGATCTCCTTTAGGAGGGACTGGTTGGATCTCCTTGCAGTCCAAGGGACTCTCAAGAGTCTTCTCCAACACCATAGTGCAAAAGCATCAATTTTTCGGTGCTCAGCTTTCTTCACAGTCCAACTCACATCCATACATGACCACTGGAAAAACCATAGCCTTGACCAGACGGACCTTTGTTGGCAAAGTAATGTCTCTGCTTTTTAATATGCTATCTAGGTTGGTCACAACTTTCCTTCCAAGGAGTAAGCGTCTTTTAATTTCATGGCTGCAGTCACCATCTGAAGTGATTTTGGAGCCCAAAAAAATAAAGTCTGACACTGTTTCCACTGTCTCCCCATCTATTTCCCATGAGGTGATGGGACCAGATGCCATGATCTTAGTTTTCTGAATTTTAAGCATTAAGCCAACTTTTTCACTCTCCTCTTTCACTTTCTTCAAGAGGCTTTTTAGTTCTTCTTCACTTTCTTTCATAAGGGTGGTGTCATCTGAATATCTGAGGTTATTGATATTTCTCCACTGGCAATCTTAATTCCAGCTTGTGCTTCTTCCAGCCCAGCGTTTCTCATGATGTACTCTGCATATAAGTTAAATAAGCAGGGTGACAATATATAGCCTTGACGTACTCCTTTTTCTATTTGGAACCAGTCTGTTGTTCATCTTAGGTGGTCTAAAGTCCAAATTCCTTATTTTATGGACATTGGTACTCATTTGGGGTCATTTGATAGACTGAATTTGTTTTTCCTTTTCTAGTGCCTGGTGAAATCCTCTGAGTAAACATCAGCATGTTTTCATCAGACCTGTAATGAAGGCTGGTTTTTCCTTTTTTATTTCTTATAATAAAAAAAAAACAGAAAGCAGTTATCTTTTCCTTTCCTATCTTTTCCTTCTGAATTTGAAGTCTTAAAAAAAAAAGAAGAAACTTCAAACTTAGACCTCACAACATAGGGAAAAATCACACCATCTCTGCATAAAGGAAAACAGGTGATGGTGAGTGATGAGGTCATTTTTGACAGAAAATAACACCTCAACTTGGTGTACCTGAGGCAGAGCAGATCTGGAGGATCATGGAGATCTGGAGCAGATCTGGAGGGTCATTTTAGAGTGCATAGGAATCCTTCTAGATTAGTAGGATATCATAGAAAAGTACACTAATGAAAAGTACACCTCAAACTCTTCAGTACTGACTCATAGGCTCAGGGACTAAATATCCATGCTTTGGACATGTAAAAACTAAAAGTAGAATTTGTGGCAGTTGAACTGTTCTTTTCACAGTCTAAAATTGATATCCCTAATGATTTGTGTTGAGATATGGTCCACTGCTTGTTTGGTTTTCTATTTAAGCTGGGGCTTGTGACCTTGCTTTCCCATGCAGTGTGTCTTAAAAGTTCTAGGAAAAGGTGCTTGAGAGTCACTTTCACGCTTTAACAGGAGATCAATTGTTAGTTCCTATGGGAATCTTAGAGTTCCAAGGAGCTTAAAAAATTGAACCAGAAATAGCCAAGGAAGGAAAGAAAAACAGTGACCCAGTGATAAATACCCTGTTAAGTAAGCTTACAATCCCAGAGAAAAGAGGAAATTTGGGAGGTCTATACATCTTTAGGAAGGAAAAGAGGGAAGTTTGTGGTTGATACAAGAGCATGGTCTGTGACTGGTTCCATCAATTGGGATACAGAGAAGCATTTGTTCTTTCAGAGAATAATTGATTTGTTTAATATGGTCAATGTCTTCTCTGGAATTTATGGCAATGCCGTAAACTAAACGTAAGTGAACATCTTTTCTCAGTTTTTTACAGGAAAAGGTGATTTTCATTATTGGAAGTTTTTTTTTTTTTTTTTACAAATAGAGATTAAACTCTGTTGGCTTTATGGTAGCTCCCAATAGCTATGCTTTAGTAAGAAGATTCAGAAATCATTGTGATTGTTACCTCCAGCCATCTCCAAGATTCTTAAGGACACTTTATGATTTGCAAACAAAAGGTATTAAATGTAAAAATTTTGTCAGCAAATGATATTCTTTATGCAGTTTATGTTTTGGTTCCTTTCATTTGTTTTATTCATTTATTACTTTTTAGTATAGAGAATGTATTACCTTAGCTTTTCTCCAGTAGTGAGTGTTTCAGAGTAACTGACCATAGTGCAGAAGTGGGAAAAAATAGAGATTTATGAAAAATGGGAAGATTACAATGCTGAAGTTTGTGCTTCAGCAACTTGAGGTCCAGAGGATGCAGGGGAGATAGTCCCCAGTTCCTCTTACCCCTGCCCAGCCAGAAAGCATATGACACAGAGGTCTTTGAAAATCTACGAAGGTCAGCACCCTACCTTCACCTCCCTGAAACAGAGCAGAATGAGGGAAGGGCAGGGAATGACGGAAGGAAATCAGACCAGGATCAGCTCAGAGCCCTAATCATAAGGGGTCCTGTTGTGGAGGAGCAGCATGGCACCTGTAGGAACATCATGAAACGTGACTCAGCTGGCAGCAGCCAAGAGCTCTTGCTATCCATCCAATACTGAGGGGGACTTATTTTAAATGGGAAGATTGATTTATAAGCAAGGGTTTTCCTTGTAGCTGGGCCAACAGGATTTTTTTAAAAAAGATAACTGAAGATTAGTAGTCATCATTGTTTTGTAATATTTAGACTCCCTTCAAATTGTAAACACCATCAGCAACATAAATTGAGAAGGTGTGCATGAGTGCTTAGTCACTTCAGTCGTGTCCAACTCTTTGTGATCCCCTGGACCGTAGCCCGCCAGGCTCCTCTGTCCATGGTATCATCCAGGCAAGAATACTGAAGTGGGTTGCCATGCCCTCCTCCAGGGGATCTTCCTGGCCCAGGGATTGAACTCACATCTCCTACAGCTCCTGCATTGCATGCAGATTCTTTACTGCTGAGCCACTGAGGAAGCCCCAAATTGAGAACACTGCCAGGTAAAGTCCATAATTTATGGACTTAGACAAAAGCTTGGTTAATATTCCATGGCAGTTCACAAAAAGTAAAGTATCCCTGATCATCCACTCACCCTAAATTACAGCGGTATCAGAGAAAACAAAAAGAATATATCAAAATGTTATTTTAATTTACAATATTAAGAAAACCTTTACTGGTGTAACTGTTGTTGTTGTCTCTCTACTGCATTTGAAACACATGTATTTTTATCAGAGTGTAGTTGCTACACAGTACTGTTTGTTACAGCTGTATAATATAGTAATTTACAATTTTTAAAGATTATACTCCATTTGTAATCATTAAATATTGGCTACATGTAAATTCTCCATGTTGTACAATATATCCTTGTACAAGGATATATATGTGTGTATATGTATATGTGTGTCTGTGTGTGTGTGTGTGTGTGTGTGTGTGTGTGTATGCCACATCTTTTTTATTCATTCATCTGCTGATGTCCATTAGATTGCTTCTGTATCTTGGCAATTGTTAAGTAATGCTGCTATGAACACTGGGATGCATGTAGCTTTGTCACATGTTAGTTCAATTTTTAGTTTTTTTGAGAAAGCTCCATACTGTTTCCCACCCTATCTGCACCAATTTACATTCCCATCAGTAGTGTGCAAGGAGTCCCTTTTCTCTGCATCCTTGCCAGCATTTATTATTTTTGTTCTTTTGAATGATAGAGATTCTGACAGGTGTGAGGTGGTAATCTTCTTATGGTTTTCATTTGCATTTCCTTGGTGATTAGCAATGTTGAGCATCTTTTCATGTGCCTGTTGGCCATCTGCATTCCTCTTTGGAAAAATGTCTATTCAGTTCTTCTGCCCATTTTTAAAATTGGGTTGTTTGTTTTTCTGATGTTCAGTTTTATGAACTGTTTATATATGTTGGATATTAATCCCTTATCAATCATACCATTTGCAAATATTTTCTCCCATTCAGAAGTCTGTCTTTTCATTTTACTGTTTCCTTTGCTGTGCAAAAGCTTTTAAGTTTAATTAGGTCTCATTTGTTTATCTTTGCTTTTATTTCCTTTGCTTTAGGAAACAGGTCCAAAAATAATATTGCTGCAATTTGTGTGTTCTTCCTGTATTTTTATCTAGGAGTTTTATAGTAGCTGGGCTCACATTTAGCTCTTTAATCTATTTTGAGTTTATTTTTGTATATGGTGTTAGAGAATTTTTAATTTTATTCTTTTAAATGTAGCTGTTGTAGCTGTCTAGTTTTCCTGGCACCACTTATTGAAGAGATTCCCTTTTTTCCAATGTATATTCTTGCCTCCTTTGTTGTAGATTAATTGACCACAATCATGAATTTGTTTCTGGGCTCTCCATCACGTTCCATTGATCTGTGTGTCTGTTTTTGTGCCAGTTCCATATTGTTTGGAGGGGGCTTCCCAGCTGGTGCAGTGGTAAAGAATGTGCCCACCAATGCAGGAGACCCAGGAGATGGGAGTTTGACCCCTGGTTCGAGAAGATCCCCTGGAGTAGGAAATGGCAACCCACTGCAATATTCTTGCCTGGAAAATTCCATGGGCAGAGGAACCTGGCAGACTACAGTCCCTGGCTTAAAAAGAGAGTTGGACATGACCTGCACACGGGGGCACACACACACATTGTTTTGATGACTGTGGCTTTGTAGTATAGCCTGACATCAAGGAGGCTGATTCCTCCAGCTTTGCTCCTCTTTCTCAAGGTTGGTTTGTCTGCTTGGGGTCTTTTGTGTATCCATAGAAAATTTAAAGTTATTTGTTCTGGTTTTGTGAAAAATGCTGTTGGTGTTTTGATAAGGATTGCATTGAATCTGTACATTGCCTTGGTGGTACCACGTTTTTGATAGCCAAATTGAAAAATGTGAGTGTGTGTGCCTGTGTATACTTTTTCAAGTCATATTAAATTGAAAGGCTATACTACAGGTCCACCTCCATATAAAGGTCAGCCCAGGATTCTACAGGTTCCAGAGTTACTAGGTTTCCAAATTTGAAACTCTTATTCTGTCTCTAAAGAAATAGATATTGATCTTTTAGCAAATAATAAAACAATCTGTGACAGGAAAACTCCTTGTTTTCAAGACCTTGTGCTAAACAATTGTTCCCCTAAGAGATGCCCGAACCTCCTAAAGTAATTCATCTTGGCAGGTGGACCATCTGCTGTTACTATCTCAGCACCCTTGGCAGAAAGCAGCTTTTTGGAAGTCTCCCTGTTGAACCCTAAGAGTGGCAACTAAAGGATAATCTGGTTTTTCCTGTTAGAAGATTTGATTGAAAATATGTAATGTCTCCTGCATAAGATAAAAAGTGTAACCTCATACCTGCTATATTTTAGTTTAGCTTTTTATACTTTACTGTATTCATTGGGATTCTCCAGAGAAAAATAACCAATAAAGTATATGTATGTATATATGAGATTTTGAAGAATTGGCTTATGCAGTTATGGATGGTAGCAACTCAAAAATCTGCAGGGTGGGATGGCAGGGCCTAGGGACCCAGAGAAGAGCTTATGCTGCAGTTCAAATCTACCATCTGCTGCAGAATTCCTTCTTGTTCAGGACACATCAGTCTTTTCTTCTACTCAAGCCTCCAGCTGATTGGAAGAAGTTTACCCATTTTGTAGGAAGATCTGCTTTATTCAAAGTCCATCAATTTAAACATAAATCTCATCTAGAAATACCCTTACAAAAGCATCCAAAACAGCGTTTGGCTAAATATTTTGGCATCATAACCCAACCAACTTGACACATAAAATTGACCCATTACTTTTAGTTTATTATTTTATTTTAAGAATGTGTGCCCCAACACCCCCTTCACTCAATGTTAACATCATCTGCCCAAGAGCTGGGACCCTCTGCCACACACTCCTCACTGTATCCACAGCACCCAGCTCCAGAGATGAATGCATGACCATGTGCTTCTAACAGCCAACCTCTTGTTTCTCCCACTCCAGTGGCATTTTAGGCAGCATCTAACTTGACAAAAGCCTTCAGCGCCTCTTTGTCTAACCCCCACCACACACATACAATATCTCACTTAGAGGCCATAGGAGTATATACTAAAAATAGATCACCCTAAATACATAATGCATAAATTAATTTCTAATCATGATATTGGCCAAATATTACCCTGTATTGTCGCAGGAGGAGGGAACTGTGTTCGCTACAAGGATTCTCTGCTTCCCTGAGCGAGCTTAAGATTTGTAATCCTTTTTTTCTTCTTGCTCCTCTTCTTGTCACTGTCCTTCACACACAGGCTCACATCCTCCGTCCTCCCTATTCTCTTTTTCTTGCAGAACTTTTCTCTGTGTTAGTATTTTCCCCAAGTGTGCAAGGGAAATGGTGTTGATTCTAGGATTCCAAGAGCTTTTTGTGAAGTGCTCTTGTCTTCAGTGAGGACTGTCCCTTGTTCTTTTGACCTCTTACCTTTCCTTTTACTTCTCCCCCAGGAGCAACTCATTGCACTGTTCACACTCATGGACTTCACATTTCAGACCTGTGGCAGTTGTGACGCTTGTGCAGCTTTGAAAATGAATACCAGGGTTGGTGCCCAGAACCTGAATGAAATGAGGCAGTAGACCCAGAAGTCACTTAACGTGCCTTGTCCCTACTGCTTCCTTCCTTTTGACTGGTATTTAGGTCAGTATTTACAGATGGAATCTGAATGTGCAGAACAGCTGATTCTGTTCTTGAACAAGAAATGGATGAAATTGTAAAGAAAAAAATCATAACTGATGAACAATTTTTCAACATTTTTTGAGCCTAATGATTTTGGAAAATATGTTCATACTTCATTCTGTCCTGTATTTTCTTCCCTATGGAAATAGTGTAATGTGTAGGAAATTCAAATGGAAACAAGCCTGTAAATGCATATTTCTGAATGAAGGCTGTTTACCCAATTTTCTTACTTTGCACAATAGAATCCTGACTAGACAAATTAAGTATGACCTGCTCAGTTCAGGTTTTTATCCAAAATACTGATATTTTACCTTTGTTTTATAGTCACAGATCTCTTTGAAAGTCTAAAAAATACTATAGACTGCTTACCTTACCTAATTCACATATAGATGTGAAACTTTGCAAAGGTCTTTAGCCTTGATTCAGAGATCCTGGCAAGTCTATCCCTGGGGGTCTAGGTGAAAGCCTTTGATCTGTGGCAAGCTATTTTGCTCACTCTGGACTTTTTACAGGATTAATTGGAATTGAACCCCCTCATGTTATGTAAAGTACCGTGTATTTCACAAAATTGTTAACCTAACTGTAAACCTCAAATGAAAGCCAGGGACATTTGCTATAACTGTCTCATTCCTTCTCACAGAGACCGGGTGAGACCGGGGTGATCTGTGCCCTGGCGCAGCCTGGGTTCCACGTCTCTCCAGCTGTGCCCTTCTTTCAGGGCGTTCGTTAGATCCACACTGGGATATATACATTTTCATCTTTAGGAATTAAGCTTCTCTCTTTACTTATGCACGTGTGCTCTTTTCTTTTTAAGTACAAACTCCCTCAACTGTACTGATAAGGATTTCTTTCTCTCTCTTAAAAAAAAAAAAAAATGCCTGCTACCAGTAAATTCCCAAAGGACTTTTCTTTCTGTTTGCAGGAAGCTACAGTTTATATATGACCTCTCTCTGGATGGAGTTTATTCCATCACTCTTTGTTATGTAGTCTTTGCTCTCCTTTGGAATTGGAAGTTTTGAAACACCTTTGGGTTGAGTGTCTTTGTAGGTGGGGTGTGAGCTAAAAGCAGATCCCTTACCCCAAATAAAGTAGAAATATGAAAGTCATGACATCTCCTGTCTCTCTGCCCTCTTACCTCCCGGCTGAAGCATCTAAGGGTGTTCTTCCATAACCACATCACAATCAGCAGGCTGCAGTAGTTAAGCAGAGAGTGTAAGCAGAAAATAGTTACTCGATCTCATGGTTATCCAGTATTATCTCATACCTTTTAATCAAGCTACTCTTAAATGTTTGCGTCAGGCCAAAGCTTTAAAGTGGAAGTTTTATGTTGTGAAACATTTTGAACCCTGAAACCGAGCAAATAAAATTCTAGAAGGCAAAAATTATTTCTAAGTCCTATAAGTTTAAAGGCAATTCATATGTTCATTTGTTCTTTAATCCATTCATTGTTACATGATATAGAGTAAATATGAGGTAAGCTTTCTGCCTTCTCAGAAGCTATTGGATGGTAAAAGGAAAGATTTTGGGTGAGAAGTCAACCATCTGCTTTGGATGGAATCTCCAAAACAGACCTCCTGGAACCAACTGTTAATTTCAGGCTTCCAGTGACTGAAAACTCATCTCTCTGGAGCTGGCGGAAGCTGACTCCAGCACATCATTTATCAAGAACCCATCTATGGGTTTTCTATTCTGTTTCATTGGCCTATTTATCTACTTCTAACTTAATGTATGGGCTTCCCTGTTGGCTCAAGTGGTAAAGAGTCCGCCTTGGCTACCTATTCCAGTATCCTTGCCTGGAGAATCCCATGGATAGAGGAGCCTGGCAAACTATAGTCCATAGGATCACAGAGTCCAACATGACTGAGCGACTAACGCACACACACACAACTTAATTGATACATGTGAATAATAAGTATTCAATTGGCTGAGTCTTCCCATTATATTCTTTTAGAGGGAGGGGTATTGGGTGTTTGCAGGGTTTTGTTTTTCCTTAAAGAAGAGCTGCTTAGAATCCATTGTTCAAGTTCCACCAAGTCTCTGTTAGTTTGCAATCACCTGATGGAACTGGTCCTCTGGAGGGTAAAAAGCCTGGAAGGAAAGAAGTAATCATTTTCCCAAAGAATAGCTTAAATCGCTGCATCGCTGTTCAGTGCCACCTCTGACCTCCAGTACTAGCTGTAGAGTTTGGTACGATGTTTCTTGACACTTTCAAAGAGACAAGGAGGAAGAAAAGTGCTTTTGAGATTTGTTTATTACATCTTAAAGGTTATATTTCCATGGTGATTTCTAAAGTTGTAACTAGAGGGTGGAGGGAAGGAATTAAGTTGTTCTGAACTGTGAACTCATCTTTGTAAGTAGTGTGTGAATAACAGTGGAAGATGGTTTCAAATTGAAGTAATGGGTCCATGACTTTCACAAAGGTCGTTTTTCAGGTTACCTACATTTCTTCTTCTCTCTGTATACCTAAAACCATCATGCTGCTTAGAGTTAGAAACAGCTTCACCCTAACAAAATTGTAACAGTTTTCTTTAGATGTCCTGTGTATAAATATACATAGAGATTTTCCTCAGTAAACAGGTGGAAGTCAATCTAAACTTTTCAGTGCATTCTGTTACCATAGTTTTGATCATTTAGGGGGAAATATCAATAAATTAGGCAAGTATAGTCCTTTGAACACTGAGTTGTGTGCTTTAAATGGTGTATATCATTGGTTCAGTTTCTCTGGAGACCCCTGACTAATAAAACCAGAAACCATCAGTTATCTCATGCTTTCTAAGGACATATAAACAGCTATGATGACGCATTTTCACTTTGTACAGTGTTTACTGTCGTGTTTTTGATGTCTAAGGTATAATCCTGATTTGGTGCCCACTGGCAGGGATCAGCTGTTACTGCTGCAGAAACTAAGAAAAAAAATGTTAATTTTATACTTGTTGAAAAATTAAAAGTTAATTTACATTCTGTCCCCAAAGTTTAACACTTGGTAAAACTGGCACATACCTAGAGAAACGGGCAGTATACATGGTCAAATATATTTGGAGAGCAGTTTCACAACAAATAATCAAGACATATGAAAATGTTTTTATCTTTTGACTCAGTAATCCTACGCCTAGGTATTCTCATTAAAATTTATCTAGAAAATTAGAAAAACACTATGTACATATACATACATTACGTATACGTCTAGAGACATTAATATATGATCTATGGTTGTTGTTCAGTTGTTCAGTCAGGTCCGACTCTTTGTGACCCCATGGACTGCAGCACGCCAGGCTTCCCTGCCCTTCACCATCTCTCAGTGTTTGCTCAGACTCATGTTCATTGAGTCGGTGATGCCATCCAACCATCTGTTCCTCTGTCACCCCTCTTCTCCTCCTGCCCTCAATCTTTCCCAGCATCAAGGTCTTTTCCAGTGAGTCGGCTCTTCATGTCAAGTGGTCAAAGTATTGGAGCTTCAGCATCAGTCCTTCCAGTGAAGATTCAGGACAGATTTCCTTTAGGATTGACTGGTTGGATTTCCTTGCAGTCCAGGGACTCCTAAGTATCTTTTCCAGCACCGCATATTGTTAGTTATAAAATGCATAGTTATATAGTTAGTTAGTTCTGAGATAAATTATGTCTTCCCAAAATTCAATGTTGAAATCCTAACCTCCAGTACCTCAGAATTAACCCTATTTGGAGGTAGTCTTTAAAGAGGTGATTAAGTTAAAATTGAGACTTTTGAGTGGTCCCTAATCCAATATGAGTGATTGTCCTTATAAGAGGAAATTTGGACACAGACATGACACAGAGGGAAGACCATGTGAAGACAGAGGTAGAAGACGCCTATCTGCATGCCAAAGAGGGAAACTCTAGAAGAAATCAACCCTGCCAGTACCTTGATCTTAGACTTCTAGCCTCTACGAAATGAAGATTAATCTTTGTTGCTTAAGCTATCCACCCTGTGGTACTTTGTTATTGCAGCCCTAGAAAGCAAATATATGTCTAATTCCATGTTCTTATGCAGAACTAATTTGTTTTCATTGTTATTTAGTCACTAAGTCATGTCCAACTCTTTGCGCCCCCATGGACTATAGCCCATCAGGCTCCTCTGTCCATGGGATTTCCCAGGCAAGAATACTGGAGTGGGCTGCCATTTCCTTCTCCAGGGGATCCTCCTGACCCAGGAATTGAACCCATATTTCCTGCATTACAGGCAGATTCTTTACCACTGAGTCTTCAGGGAAGCCCATACGGACTAATTACAACACTTCAAAAGACCTAAATAAGCAATAGTAGGAACATACTTAAATTTAAATTGATGAATCAATATGTTGAACTATATACTATAGTCATTGAAATAAAAATTATGATCATTTTATTGAAAAAGGTTACAATAGGATATAAACAATGGAATACTATTCAGCAGTCAAAAGAAATAAAAGCTATATGTATTAATAGGCAGAATTCTCTAAGACATAATGTTGAGTGACTTTTTCAAAAGCTGAATGTGATGTATAGCTCAAAACCATTAACATAAATGTTAAAACACACTTCCATTAAACAATGTATTTTATTCATTGGTAGATATGCACATTAGTAAAGGCAGAGAATCTATATTGGAAGGAAACACCTTAAATGTCCAAGCCTGGGTGTCTATGGTGGAGCAAAGCACGAGGTTCTGGAAGGAAGGGAACTAACAAAGAATCTAAACTCCATAAGGAGGGACCACGGATTAATTGGTGAAGGTGATGTTTCCCAAGGCAGCCGAAGATGATTGATTATATCAATACAACTCTGTGCATCTGAAATGCAGCTGGAAACAGATGGCAGATGAAAGACCATAATGCGTCTCTTCTATAGTTTCACTTCTATTAATGTATTTACGTGTATAAACAACAAATCAAGTAGCAGAAAAAATAGTTAAGTCATGGTGGTGAAGTTGAGGGTGCATTTTTGTTTTTTAAATTCTGGTCTTTATTTTTGTCTTGATGAGAGTTTTTTGTTTGGTATTTTGTCCTATAAGTCAAATTTCTGGGTGAGAATAAAAGGATGAAAGACTGCCTTTAGTCCAGGATCTTCATTGTGGTACTCTGTTCTTTCCAGAGGAAAAAACCTACTCTGTTCCTATCATCAGCAAAACAGAAAACAGACGTAATTATCCAGAAATACAAGCAAAAACTCTACTGTTCCCTAAGTTATGAGGGCATTTGAAGCAGAGTTTGCCCCTGGAGATCTGGCTTCAGCTGAGTTTTGTGTTCCTCATTCTTATTCTCTTTGTGTTTTCTTATTCTCAGATGTGCTCTCCCTCTTAACAAACACCTAAAATAAGCTTTGTGACTGCTAAGCTTTTCCTAGTACCCTGCTGTCAAATGCAGTAAAAAGAACAAAGAAAAACCTATGTGGTCTGACTGCTCTGAGACTTTCAACAGTCATCCCAGTCACTCGAGGGGGAAGAGACATCCTACCTACAGATGCAAGTCACCCTGTCCCGAGTTCACTGGGCAACGCCTGGAGCTGCCACTCCGGCAAAATGCCAGGCGTTGCTCTCCGTGGTGGGAGATCACTCCAGGTGGAGTGGAGTGGTTACTTCCCGTGTTCTGCTTTTGAGATCAGATCAGACTTCAAGCCTTTTCATCATCATCAGCTGTGATTTGTTGTTGTTGTTTTTCTCGTTAAGGTGAAAAGCTTACATGCTAGGCAGCTGTTCTTAACTCCCACCGCACGTTCTAATCACTTGAGGCTGTTTTAATACACACCCCAGGTCTGCTTTGCCAACTCAGACTGAAAGACTCAGGATCCCTGGGAAGGGGAGGAGGGGGTCTCGGGCACTGGTCAATCCAATGTACAGCCAGGACCATGACCCACTGGATGAGAATCTTCATTAATCTGCCCTGGCTTTTCTGCAATAAACAGAGTCTATGGTTTAGGGTTCCCGTCAGCCATCTAACTGTAACAGATGTCTGGAGACTCTTATCTGTTTCTAATGAGACTAGCTTATCTGTCAGCTCTGACACAAAAAGAGAGGGGCATGGTGATGGGATTATTTCTTTTTTAGAATAAGACTTTATTCTTCTGTTTTTAATATGATTTAATGTGGAGATGGGTGAATCTTTCTTGCACAAAACACTCTTTGACTTTGTATTTCTAATTTAAAGTGGAAGAAAAAAATGCCATTTTTTCCATGTACATTTCTTATTTAGAAACAAAGCAGATCAGGAATATTTTTAAAAATTGGTTTCTTTAGATCCCTTTGGGAGATGTAAGAAAGTCAGTAATAGAGGTATAAACAATATTCCTTTCAGATTTTAACTTAGAAAGGATGTTAAGTTTTGATATCAATTGTATGCTTCTTCCCCAGTTGCATTAAGTGATTAATTTAGAGAGTAGGGAAAAGAACCTAAGAACAGAGACTGATTACCCTTCTTTACATGCAGTATCTCCTATTTAAATACACACACACACACACACACACACACACACACACACACACAAAATCTCTCATAGTTCCCATATCCTTTCCCAGCTGACATCCCCATGTTTGCCTCCCTTTAGAAGAGTAGTTTATAATTGCTAGTTTTCACCTTCATTTTCATTTCTCCACCCAGTCTTTCTTTAACTCTTTCAAACCAGAATTTTTTCCTCATATTCCACTGAATCATCTTCTGTAAAGGTCACTAATGATGTTCTAGCTTCCAGGTACAATATCTTACTCAGCCCATATCTTACTCATCTGTTTGGAAGAATTTGACGAAGTTACGACTGCCTTCATATGAAACTCTCCCTTCCTTTGAAGTTCGGATGCTTGTTTGTCTTGGTTCCCAGCCCATCTCCTGACTGTTCTTCCTCCTTTGCTGGTTCCTCGTCATCTCCCTGGTTCTTCTAATGGGATTGCCCCAGCATTCCGTCTTTCCTCCCAGCTCTCCCAACCATAGCCTTACTCTGGAGCCCAGGAGACTTCACATATCCTAAAATTCCATGTGTATGTTAATGTCTCCTTATTTACATTTCTGCCTTTCCTTTTTTTCCTCATTTCTCACCATCTCCTCTTACATGTTAATAGGAAGTCCGAGTTCAGTATGTCCAAGATGAATATTGGTTTTTCTCTCCTCCAATTTCTCCACAGTCCTCCCCATCTGAGTAGATTAGCAGCTTTGTTCTACTAGTCAAAATCTTGCCTTCCTCCTTGATCGCTTTCTTCCTTTTTTTGTATCTAATTTATTAGAGGATCCTGACAGATGCACGTTTGAAATTTATCGAGAATGCTGGCACCTTCACTGCTGTCACCCTCTTCTCAGCGACTACCACCTCTCATCTGGATTATCCCAGTGACCCACTTACTGTTCTTTATGTGCTCATCCTGGCCAACTCCTCTCCTCCATTCCCATGCCCTACACACAGCAGCTTGCAAACCCACACCTGAGCCATAACACTCTTTGGTTAAAACTCTTAATAGCCTGTCATGTGACTCAGGATAAAAGCCAAATCCTTACACTGAGTTCTAGGTAATGGGACCCTTATTAAACTTCTGACCTCACCTCCTAGAACTCCCAGACATGCTTACTGACTATAACAGAATAGCCTCCCATCTGTTCTCAAAATTCCCAGCATGTGTCCTCCTTTTCCAGAATGTTCTGGTCCCAGGAGGCACATAACTGACATCCTTGCTTCCTTCTCTGTGGATGTGTCACCATTTCAGAGAAGACCACCCTGACCGTTCCTAAAATAGGAATCTCCTATTATCAGTGGATGAATGGATAAGGAAGATGTGGTCTATGCAGACAATGGAATATTACTCAGCCATAAGAAAGCATGAAATAACACCATTTTCAGCAATATGGATAGGCCCAGAGATTATCATACTAAGTGAAATAAGACAAAAACAAATATTATATGATACCAGTTATATGTGGAACCTTAGAAAAAAAGATAAAAATCAACATATTTTCAAAACAGAAACACACTCATGAACAAAGAAAACAAATTCATGGCTACCAAAGGGGAAATGTGTGTGTGGGGGGGGGGGGGGGTAAATTAGGAGTATCGGATTAACAGATACACACTACTATATATAAAATAAATAACAAGAACCTACTATATAGCACAGGGAACTATATTCAATGCTTTGTAATAACCTATAATAGAAAAATCTGAAGCTGATCTGAAACTAATACAATATTGCAAATTAACTATAGTTAAATTAAATTTAATTAATTTAATTAAATAGAAACCTCCCTCCACTTCCCTCCCCTACCTTATTTCTGACTGATTTGTGTTGTTTTCCCATACCATTTATTATCCTCTAACTTTATACATTTTTTAGAATATATAACATTTTCTATATAATATAAAAATACATTTTATAGAATATAGAATACAGGTACTATATTTGTGGTCTATATTTGTGGACCTTTCTATGATTTAAGGTCCACAAAGGGGACTTTGTTCACTGCTATGTCCACGGCACCAAGAATAGTGCCTGGTAGATAGGAAGTGCTCAATAAATATTCAGTTCAGTTCAGTTCAGTCGCTCAGTCGTATCTGACTCTTAAATATTACTGTTTGGATTGTAACTCTGATTTCTTTAATGTTTAGAAAATGCCTTTCCCATTCCAGGTTCTCAATTTCTATCATTTGATCACTTAATCTTTGTATTTTTAACTAAACTGCACTAACAATTCCCCTAAACTCTGCATGAATATCTTATCATTAGGTACAGTTCAGCACCATGTTTCATTGAATATATGACAATTATAAAATATATAATTATTTTATGTGTGATTAAGAATAATAATAATGCTAATTTTTAATAAAATTCAAAAATATTTTGTTTATTTGTAGTGGCTCTTGGTTGAGGCACTTGGCATCTTTGATCTTTGTTGGTGTATGCGGGATCATTTTTTTTTTTTTTTTTTTTTAGTTTCAGCACATGGGATCTTTCTTTGTGGCATGGAAACTCTTAGATGCAGTGTGTGGGATCTAATTTGCTGATCAGGGCTCAAACTGGGGTCCCCTGCATTGGGAGTGCAGAGTCATAGCACTTAGTCTTATTGGACCAACTGTCAGGTAAAGTATGGCATACTATTTGAGATATAGGGGTGTGTGTGTGCGTGTGTGTGTGTGTGTGTGTGTGTGTGTGTGTGTTCTAATAACATGAGCCATGGTTAGTGGTATAAGGAAAGGAAGATAGCCGTAGAGATTGAGTGTGAGTGCTTGACAGGCTGGAGCATGGGGTGAAATCTGATTTTATCTATACGAGTCTCTCTTGTTTTATGCTTTGTTGTGATGGTATCTTTTTAACCTCATTTTGTGGCTGTATGTTTATCTTAAGGGATTAACATAGGTGATAAAAATAGCATAAAACACAAAGATCAAGACAAATTTTTAAATTAATCCAACCAATTTCTTTTTTAAAAAATAAGCAAAGTCTGGGGTTTTTGTTTTTGGGTTGTTTTTTTTTTTTTTGGCCAAAGAACAAATTCGGTTTGCTTTCATTTCAAAAGCACTTAAAAGCTTTCCCCAAAAGATAGTTCTGGTGAATAAAATGGAAATTCAAGATGAAAAACTGCCAGGCCAGTTATCAGAGCATTTGATTTATTGCTGGGAGGCAGTTGACTTAAACTCTGCATGTCTGCAAGTCATTGTAGCATCAGTAGACCTTCTGTTGAAATTATTTGTACACATATCCTGAATCACCTTACATGGCAGCTGGTCGTAAAGGATCCAGGGTTGAAGAAAGCATGCAATATTAGATTAGCCACAGTGTTTTACAGGGACATTATCGCTGGGAACAAAGACACTGAAGGACAAAAACGAATTCCATCCTGCTCGACACATTGGAATAAGAAGTGTTTTCAGTGTCTAAAGAGAAAATGTCTTTTCTCATAAGACAGATCATTTGCTGTAAATTCTTTCAAGTCTTGCTCTCACCTCAAGCTAAGTATTGTTTAGGTTCATCTTCTACTCCTGAGAGCCCTATATTAAGAAAACTGACAACTTGGGAGAAAGCAGAAAAGAGACTTTAAAGTTAAAAAGTATGTGCAAGCTTCCCTTCTCTCCACCCCCTCTTTCCATCCTTGTCAATCTCTGATTGCTAAGTCTTTACTGGATGGCTCAGTGTACTGAACTGTTCCAAGAAAAAGGTTTTTAAAGACAGACAAATGGGGACATTCCTGGTGATCCAGTGATTAAAACTTTACCTTCCCAACGCAGAGGGTGCAGGTTCAATCCCTGGTTGAGAGGCTAAGATCCCACATGCCTTACGGCCAAAAAAACCCAAAGCATTTTTTTTTTAAAAAGCAATATTTTAAGAGATTCAATAAAAGTCTTGAAAAGTGGTCCACATCAAAAAATTTAAAAAAAAAAAAGAATAAGTGGAGAATAAAGTTCTATGTGACAATGAACTTAAGCTGCCCGGGAAGGGAGATTCAGAATCAGGGAGGACACTAAAGATATGTGGACAGAGATATCAGGAAGATGAATTTGAACTTGATAGCTGGTGGCTAAAAGATTGGAGCAGCTTGCCTGAAAAGCTGGAGACTTTCCACTCAAACTCTGGAGTAGGGGAGAGAGAGAGATCTCAAGGCTCCTTTCAGCGTCCCTGCTGTGATGTGTGTGCCGCACACACCCTGTGTGCTGTTTCTGCCCCTTGAAACCTCAGGAATGCCTGTAATTCTTTCAATGCTCTTTGGAGTTGGGCTTGTACCTTGTGGGGGGTGGGGATGTGATAGTATATAAAGATTGGGCATAGGGTGAATGCAGAGCAGTGCAAAAAGCTTAGCTTTACTTAAATTACATTTACTTACCTTCCCAAGGGGCAGGAGGATAGCAGGCCCATCGTGAGAGAAGGGGGAAGCTTGCAAAGTCTAGGGAAGCTTATCTGATGCCCACTCCTCCCTGAACTCTGTCCCCACATGTCTGCCAAGGCTCCCTGGCCCCTGAGTTGCCCTCTGGGTCATGTTCTCACACCTTCCATCCTGTCGATCAGAAGTCTCATGTCCTGAGTCCCATTTTATTAAAGACATAGGAGGTGAGTGGCCAGTTAAAGGATGAGAAACTGGTAGGAGGGTGCAGTGGTTAAGATCACGGGGTATGAAATAAGATGCCCAGGTTGGAGTTGGCCTCAGCCCAACTCAAACTCCAGCCCAACTCGAATGAATTTGAAAAAGTTGCTTAGTCTCCCTGAAATATTGTTTTCTTCAGGTAGAGTGAAAGCCGTGGTGACCGTAGAAGAATTAGTGTTTGCACATGTGTGCCTGCTAAATTGCTTTAGTGGTGTCCAACTCTCTGTGACCCCAAGGACTGTAGCCCACCAGGCTCCTCTGTCCATGGGATTCTCCAGGCAAGAGTACTGGAGTGGGTTGCCATGCCCTCCTCCAGGGGATCTTGCCGACCCAGGAATCTAACCCTTGTCTCATGTCTCTTGCATTGGCAGGCAGGTTCTTTACCAGTAGGGCTACCTGGGAGTGTGTTTGCACGGTGGATGCTATTCTTTCAGTCTCCCCAAATCCCCATCCTTCCTTCTGGCAATAGATTCTGTCCCTGGTCCAATGCCTTATCTCCCAGCTATGGTGAGGCCATCAGAGTCTATTCACAGGATATGTTTCATACTGGAGCTCAGGAGAGGATCACTTTTTTGTGTTCTTGTCATGATGCAAACCTGCTGACAGCCATGTCCTCTGCTCTGTAGAAAGGCCAGGCTGAACAAACTGAGATGATGACTCTTGTTTGGAGTCATATGACAGATTAGGTTATTCAGATCATTTTTCACATTGAAAAGCAAATTCAAAAATTTTAATGTTATTTTTAGTTTTCTTAAAATCCCTTAGGAGCTGACAAGGTAGTAAAGTTACAACCTAGGAATGGAAATGAAGCGACGCTGTTTAAAGTCATAGAGGGTTTGCAAAATGAACTTCTATTTTTATTAAACCAGCTCTATAGGGGGACAGAAATCCCTAGGATCCACCCAAGTTGGGATATTTAATAGGAGATTGGTCCTCATTATGCCAGGACCCCAAAAAGCTGTGAGGCCTGTATCATAGCTCTGTCTGTAAAGAATCTGCCTGCAATGCAGGAGACCTGGGTTCGATTCCTGGGTTGGGAACGTCCCCTGGAGAAGAAAATGGCAACCCACTCCAGTATTCTTGCCTGGAGAATCCCATGGATAGAGGAGCCTGGCAGCTGCAGTCCATGGGGGTGCAGTAGTAGGACATGACTTAGCGACTAAACCACCACCACCAAAAAGCTACAACTTAAGAGGAACAGTAACCTGAAATCAACCTGACTCACCATCACCACCAGCGTAAGAGGCTGCAAAGGAAATGGTGAAGGACAGAAGGGGAGAACATCCCTGAGGGTTCACAACTACAAGCTGACTGTCCTGCAGATTTGCAGCCCAAAATCATGTCACTTCAATAACCCAAGAATGCTGAAGCCCAGATTTAGTTTAGAGCAGTCCTGAGCTGATAAAGACACATGGCAAAAGCAAACAAACAACAACAAAAAAGCTCACTACAGAACTATTTTATTGTAGGCTTTAAAAACTTTTCACAGATGATTTTCCAGGAAAAAAAAAAAAAATGTGTAGCTCACAGTAAAGAATAACAAAGCACGCAAGAAAGTAAAGCAATATGAGTCAAACTACCAAATAATAGAAACAAACTAGAAATGTCAGATGTTAAAATTAGTAAACAGAAATTACTTTTTAATATATTAAACTCTTTTAAAGTCTGAATTTCTTTTTTTGATTGATTAGTTTATGCATTTTTGGTTGTGCTGGGTCTTCGTGGCTATGTGAGGGCTTTCTCTAATGCGGTGAGCGAGGGCGTCTCTTGTTCTGGAAAAAGAGCTCTCAGTCCTCAGTATTTACGGCTCTTGGGCTGGAGAACGCTCTTGGCTCAGTAGTTGTGACGCACAAGCCTAGGTGCTCTGCGGCATGTGGAATCCTCCCAGACCAGGGATTGAACCCTTGTCTCCTGCATCAGTAGGCAGATTCTTAACCACTGAACCACCAGGGAAGTCCAAGAACTATTACTTTTGATTAATTAATTTTTTGACTGCACAGGGTCTTAGTTGCAGCATGCAGGATCTTTAATTGCAGTGCATGAACTCAGTTGCACCAAGTGGGATCTAGTTTTCTGACTAGGGACTGGTCCCTGCCCTACATTGGGAGCTCGGAGTCAGCCACTGGATGACCAGGAAAGTCCCAAGAATTTTTTTAAATGTGTACCAAAATTAAATAAAAAACAGGACTGTGAACATTAGAAAGCAAATTTCAACAAATTTCAAAAGACTGAATTCATATAGCATGTTTTCTTAGACCACAATGCTATTGCTTGCAGCAAAAGTGTAAAGGAAAGCAATATTGTTTCTACATGTTTCATTATGAAGAAATACATGTTTATAAATTGAACAGAAAAAAATATAGGCGTTATAAAATATTTTTAACTGGATAATCTTGAAAACACTACATTTTAATACTTGCAGAATATATCAAAGGTCAAACTTAGAGGGAAATGTATAGTTTACAAACAGTAGAATTTAAAAAAGGAATGGCTGAAAATTAATTAATCAAACAACCATCCCAAGAAATTAGAAAAGAAATAGCAAAATAAAACCAAAGAGAGTAGAATGAAGGAAAAAGTGAATATGAGAACAGAAATAAATAAAATATAAGATGAACATAGAGAGGATTCAACAAAGCCACAAGATGGTTCTTACAAACCTTTGGAAAATCTTATGAAGAAAATAGATTTCTGGGTCCAAAATGGAACACAGAATCTACATATTTTTTAAGAAATCCATAGGAGAGTGTGATGTACAATCATGTTACCCCATCAAACATATCAAAATCACTGACCTAAAAGACATACTCATTTTTAGCAAGAAATACTTATTTAATAGAACAAATTTCAAACACTTTGTAAGGCCATCCTGGCCACGAGAAACTTTTTCACCATCCATATTACCATTTGCAGTGAAATAATTCCCATAACTTAGTTGAAGCTGGTTTGAAATTCTAACCCACTAGGAATTGTTTTCTTCAGGTAAACATTACTGTTTTTACTTGTCCTTGCTCAAGTGCAAATGTCCCTTAGGAGGTAAAAGAAAATCACTAACTGGTTTGTCGCATTTCCCTTACTAGATACCTTCCTGCTATGCTTAGAGGCAGCAAGAGAGGTGGCGAAGTGGAAAGGAGAGGACCTGAAAGAGGAGAGAATGACTTTGGGTCGCTCTGGTCCCAGTCATGGTCCATGGTTTTAAGTTCATATGTACCCGACCCCAGATAGTTTCCGGTCAATATAGATGTGTTCTGAAAATGTGACAATGAATGGGAAACTATAGTCTTTGGGTAATTTTGAGCTCGCTCAGTATCAGCCACAGAGTGTGTGCTTTCAAATTATGACCTTAGTGATATTACTTATATGTAGAATCTGAAGTATGATACATATGAACCTGTTTACAAAATAGAAATACACTCACAGACGTAGAAAACAGACTTGTGTTTGTCACAGGGGAGAAGGCTGAGAGGGGATGGGCTGGGAAGATGGGGTTAGCAGATATAAGCTTTTATATATAGAATGAATAAATGCAAGGTCCTACTGTATAGCACAGAGAACTATATTCAATATTCTGTGATAATTCATAATGGAAAAGAATAAGAAAATTGTGTATGTGTGTAAAACTGAATCCCTTTGCTGCATAGCAGAGATTAACACAACACTGCAAATCAGCTATACTTCGATTTAAAAATTCTTCTAATCTTAGTGAAATGATAAATTGTTATATTTTCAAGGACCTTCGGTGTTGCTGTTAAATCCTTGAGAGTCAAAGATGTACTCTGTTGTGAACTGGAATTCAACTGAGCAACAGAAAAACTGACTTATTCTCAGTGCTGCAGTCTTGTGAGAGTAGCCCGCAGTCCTGTATATCAAAAGGTCTGTGCAGTATTTAGGTGTTAACAGGGTATAAGAACAAAGGACACTAATTTGCAGTCTTGTCTTGAACTTGCAACACAGAAACGTTATTAATATTTTAGGGCACATCTGTGTTTAATAAATGCAGAGAAAGACACTGAGTAGAATTCAAGTCCTCTTTCTAGGTATGGCACTAATAGATCAGAATTTGACTTAAATTTATTTGCTTTTTTAAAACTCTAGACCACAGAATCTCCATGAATTAGATGGGAGGGCGGGGGAAATATCTTCCTTCACACCCTCAAAGAGCTAAATTTTAGCTTCTCAATTCCCAAGTCACATTAAACAAAGACCTATGATATGACCCTGTGAACATAGCCCCCACAGTTATGGATTATTTTCCAATTTTATAAAAAGTTGTGGTTCTAACAGGAATGGTATTTGCAATTTTAAAAGATTAAGTATAGGTTATCATTGTCTCTTCTTCAGGATCCTATTATCTCTCAACCTCTTGTTCAGATTATTCTTCTAGGAACTCACAGGCTTTCCTTGATGGCTCAGATGATGAAGACTCTGTCTGCAATGCAGGAGACCTGGTTTCAATCCCTGGGTCGGGAAGATCCCTTGGAGGAGGGAATGGTTACCCACTCCAGTATTCTTGCCTTGAGAATTCCATGGACAGAGGAGCCTGGTGGGCTACAGTCCTTGGGGTCACCGAGAGTTGGACATGACTGAGCAACTAATACACATACAAACACACAGTAACTCACAGTTTTGAAAGTGAATAGTTAGTATGACTGAGTTATACTCCCAGATTTTATCAGTGGTTTTTAAAGAAGGTCTATAATTTGCTTATACTCCATCTCTGCTAACACTCCATCTCTGGAGTGTTAAGGTTGGGCAGTGAAGCCAGAATCCAGAGCTTGGGCTGTAAGATAATCTGTGAGGCTCCAGTCTTCTGTTCTCAGAAGTTGCAACATTCAACAGCAGGTGAAGTTTGTCTTTAACATCATCTCTTTTCCTTAAAGTCTCCATCCCCCTCCTCATGGGCTCAGCCTCCAACATGCTGCCCTCAACCTGCTGAATACCTTCTGACAACACTCCAATCTGAATTGCTGTACTGAAATAATTCCTGAGGTTATGAACCTCTTTTCATAGTCCCATTTCTGGAAGGACCCTGATCTCAACTATGATCTGATAAGCTAATTTGTGTGAAGTGTTGGTAACCAAAATGATGTAGGGGTTACCTCCTTGAGGCTGGCAATTACTCAGTTTCTAGAGAAAGGAAGTTGGTCTCAATTTATTGAAAGTTTTATTTGGATCTTGAAAAAATAGTATTAAATGACCAATTTTACCTTTAAGACGTTCATGGATATTGAATCTTCTGAGAACTGTGGCTAGAAATATTGTATGCCGTGATCAATAGTGACTTAAAAAATCTAATAAAATTTAAAGAAACCCTCTCAGTGATTTTTTTAAGAATCAAAAATGTGTAACGATTTACTTTTCTTGTTTAAAATAAGCATTTGCAGGTTAGAAAATCTTAGTCCATAAAATTCTTTGTCCAGTATATAAAATTATCACAACTTTAGTCCTTACTAGGAATGTGAATATATATATAAATATGACAAGAACTATTTCCTAAGAAAGATTTGAAGATTAACATAACTGAATAAAATAGGAAGTCTTTGCAAGACTGCTCAAGTTGGTGACAGCAATGGGTTTATTCTCATACAAAATCACACTGTTACCTGAGACTTCTGTGTTGGCAAAAGCAACCTTTGATGGTTGAAGTCAATATGTAAACAGTGACTATTCTCTCAATTCTAAATAAGGGTTAAAAATACTGAGTGTATTTAGTTAACATGTTTACGTATTTTATTTTTTTAATTGGTAAGAAGAGGAATAAGAGTGCTTTAATTTCATGAATGAGGAAATGGAGCCACAGAAAGGCAAAGTGACTTTTCCATGGTCACAAAGGAGGACAGTGGCACATTTCCAATATATTTGATCTATCCCTTGCTCGACTATGCTTCATTTAACCAGCTAGAGCACCAAAAACTCTGGGGTTTACTTACATCATTTTTTTTTTTCTTTTTCAAAAAAAGGTGTGAAAGCCATCTCTGGAGTGTTAAGGTTGGGCAGTGAAGCCAGATGTGGGCAGATGGCAGACTGCATGGAAACCACCCTGACTCTTGCAAGGTCAGTAGAAGGCTGTGGGGTGTGCATTTGACATATTTGAGTCTATAACCTCTCAAGACACAGTGGGAAGGAAGAGCCTCTCTACCTTCCCAGGACCACCCAGTATGAGTGAAAATATTTATTTCTGTAGGTCTGTGAAAGATCTGAAAAGAAGTGATAATGAACATCAACATTTGTACTCTATTTTCACTGTGACCCATGCATTTGCCTTTCCATCACAGGGGCAGATTCACATGTGCTCAAGGAAATACACGCAGAGTGGTTCATTGTAACATTGTTACAGCAGGAGGCAGGGGGAACAAGCTTGTGGTCCATCAATAGGGTTATGGACAGATTGTGGTTTATCGTTAATGGGAAACCTTAATGTGGTTAAAGTAAACGAATTAGATCTACAAGTTTCCTTAAACCTCAAGAGCATAATGTGGAAAGAGATCAAATGAAACGGAAGCTCTTGGTATCTTCTGACACCACCAGTGGTGCCCCCGTCAACTGAAAAAAATGCACAACCTGCAAGTTGAGAGTTACATTTTATTAGGTGGACAAATCTGAGGACTTAAGCCCAGGACACAGCATCTCGGGTAACTGAGAAAACTGCTCTGAAGAGGAAGGAGGGAATGCCAATTTTTGCAGCAATGCCAGATAGTTGGAACAGAAGTTTACTGTTCATAAAAGAAAACCAAGTATCTCAAGCTCAGGAATTTAGCATTTTTCTATATATGGGATGCTGCAAGGCAAGAGTCTGGGCGCACTGGTCATTCCTTTGATGTGCATCTCAGCTGTAGGGGCCAGTATCCTGCTTTCTCATCCTGAGTTTCCTCAAACTGCACTGTTGTGGCTGCTTGCCATCTGATGATTCAGTGGTTCTGTTAGGAGTTTTTGCAAGGCAATCTCCATATTTGAAGTCTTTGATTTTATATTTTCTAGTACATCCTTCTATCCTGATCATCTATAACTGATTATTTAATAGAGTAATCAGTTTCTCTTTTCCACTATATCTGCTGATAATAATGCCAACTCTGATCAATTCTGGGTGCAAAATTCCCAGGAATACTGGGCTACATACTAAAATGTATTGAAGAAGAAAAATTAAATGTAAACTCTTTATTAAAAAGGCACATTTACCAATTAGGATTTTAAGCTTTTAAATTAATTTTTAATGGGAAATCATATAAATAACTCAAACATCAAAGTATAAAAATGTGTATAGGAAAAGCCTGGCCTGCTCTTGTCTCCTTTCTCTTATCTACTCAGTTCTCATGGCTCCAACAGATAAAACTGTTATTAATTTCATGTTATAATAGGTTTTCAAGTCAATTGAAGAGATGAGATAGCTATGTGGGCCTAGTTATTTATAGGAAAATTTATATAAACATATTTATGGAGGAGCTCGTACATGTAAAACAATATGCCAATCCAACGTGAGTAAGACCCATTTTCTCCCACTGCAGAGCCTGTCATATAGTAAGGAAAAATCAACAAATTCAACTGTAATAAAAGCCCCAATACAATCAGTTTGAGGCCCATCCCATTGTCAGAATCCATGACAGGTCACAAGTCTGAACTTGGTTCAGAAAACATGATCGCCATAGCCATAACCATAAGAAATGTCCAAATAGAAGAACACAAAATTACATCTGATTTATTAAACACAAAATTACATTTGATTTATTTATTTCACACCTTTGCTATAGTGTGAAATGATGGGTAGGATGCTGACATGGGAGGGAAAGGCATTACAAATGGAAAAAGCCACATTAGCAAGCAGGAGGCTGGGAGAACATGGGCACAATCGAACTCTAGGTACCTTGTTTTGGTTGAAGGGTAGTATATAGCTGACAGTTTGTTTATAGTTGGGGAAATAATGAGAGACAAGTCAGGAAAGTGTAATTTGAGACCTGCTTGTTATGGGAAATCTGTAAGTCCTGCGATAGGCAGTTTGTTCAAAGTCACGTGTACAGGGAAGCTATTGAAAGTTTTTGCACAAGCATGCTCATGGCTGGGCTCCAGAAAGAGTAATATTGTAGCAGGGTAAAGTTGAACTGGAGAAACTGGTACATATAAAACAATGTGCTAATCCAAGATGGGTAATGTTAAAAAAAAAATGGTTCTCAAAAAAATTTAGTTGGGGCTGGATGAATATGTGTTGGGTTGACTGTAGTTGACACCTATTTTTATATATATTATCATTAATAGCATAGTATTTCAATCTCAAAAATATCCTAGTTTGGATAATGATGTATTCATCTGCTTCTCCCTAGTTGAGAGATTTTTACATCATTCCAGGTACTTGAAATTCAGAACTGGACCTTCACACAAATATTTTTAAGACATAGGCATTAATCTTTATGATGCTTGGTAATAAGAGATGTTGTTGTTATTCAGTCACTGAATCGTGTCTGATTCTTTTTGATCCTGTAACACACCAGACTGTAACACACCAAGTCCTCTGTCCTCCACTGTCTCCTGGAGTTTGCTCAAATTCTTGAGTTAGTGATGCTCTCTAACTATCTCATCCTCTGTCATCCCCTTCTCCTTTTGCCTTCAGTCTTTCCCAGCATCTAGGCTTCTCCAACGAGTTGGCTCTTTGCGTCAGGTGGCCAAAGTATTGGAGCTTCAGCTTCAGCATCAGTCCTTCCAATGAATATTCAGGATTGATTTCCTTTAGGATTAACTGGTTGGAACTCCTTGCAGTCCAAGGGACTCTCAAGATACAAGGACAACAGAAAAGAGTCTTATCAAAAAATCAGTTTAGGGTTTTCAATCCACTACATGAGAGGGAGACTGGTGGCACCAAGAAACAAAATAGGGAAGTTAGGAGAAAGAGCTAGTTTAGAGATAGTGTAAGAGATATTTTTTGGTGACCTACCCCAAACTTTCCCTCACCCACTTCTTTCTGGCTAGGAGAGACCCAAAATTGTTAAGCTATTCACCTTTTGCTGCATAATTATATTCTTAGGGAAAAGGAATCTAGATTAGCTCAGTTGGTAAAGAATCCACCTGCAATGCAGGAGACCCCAGTTCAATTCCTGGGTCAGGAAGATCCCCTGGAAAATGGATAGGCTACTCCATCCAGTATTCTTGGTCTTTCCTTGTGACTCAGCTGGTAAAGAATCTGCCTGCAATGTGGGAGACCTGGGTTTGATTCCTGGGTTGGGAAGATCCCCTGGAGAAGGGAAAGGCTACCCACTCTAGTATTCTGGCCTGAAGAATTCCATGGACTGTATAGTCCGTGGGGTCACAAAGAGTCAGACATGACTGAGTGACTTTCACTTTAAGCTAATCATAGTAATTCTTTAATCACTGCCAGTGATTGGTGTGGGAAGAGTCTACAGCCTGGTTCTGACCAGTGAGATGGGAGAGAAAGCCTAAAGGGAGGGAACTTACATGAAAGTTGAAAGTGAAAAGTGAAAGAGAAGTTGCTCAGTTGTGTCCAATTCTTTGCAATCCCATGGACTGTAGCCTACCACTTTCCTCCGTCCATGGGATTTTCCAGGCAAGAGTACTGGAGTGGGTTGCCATTTCCTTCTCTAGAGGATCTTCCTGACCCAGGGACCCAACCCAGGTCCCCCGCATTGTAGGCAGGCGCTTTACTGTCTGAGCAACCAGGGAAGTTATTAGTTCTTAAAAAGAAACACAAGAGAGAGATGGAATCTCTGTTCCTGCCTTCAGACATTGGTATGAAAAGAAACAGGGCCTGAAGCTGCTTCTGTCATCTAGGATCAGAAGGGTGTGCCTAGAGATGTGCTGAGAAAGATGCAGTGATAAGATAAAGAGATGCGGGTGATACTACTGGGCCACTGAATTAACATTTATGGAGACTTCTTACCCCAGAACTTCTTGTTATATGAACTGGGGGATCCTCTTACTGTTAGAACATTTTCAATCATATCTTCTATTACTTGTATCCCCCAAATTCTCCTGATTCAGAGGTAGGTGCTGGGATGGATTAGGGAGGAAGGAAGTTTCGAGTTTGACTTCTGATTAAAGTCTGAAGCTGGAATAAGGACTTGATAATCTAAACTTCCATAGTGTTTCATCTATCCTTCTTTTCTCTTTTCCATTTCCAGCCAGTACTTAGACATCACAGTAGAGTCTCTTCCATGAGATTATAAACACTGCTAGATTAAATTCAGTTTCAGATTCATGCTTTATTTTGCAGTACAAAGATCAGTTCTTATATAATGGAAGACCTTAATAAATATTTCTTCAGGTAATTAATGAATACCTTGAACAAAATTAAGTAAGGCACTTAGAGGATAGACTGTCCCAGGTGTCAAAAATGTGTTCTTTAGCAATATTACTGGGGTAGGCTATTAGAGATATTTGAAAGAAGGTTGTAGGTATATCTGTCATTTTATAGCCTAAACTACATGAATAATTTTGGCATAGAAATTAATTGTTTTCTCAGGATGATTAATCAAAATCTGTAAAAGTATTTTAATAACTAGACACACTTCTGGAAAAGTACAAGAAGTGAAGACTTAGTCTCAATAAAATAGACACAAAGAACTTTAAAATCTACTTCACAAGGAATGATGAGGATAAATAATCTAACATATGTTAAAGCACTGTGGGCTCTTTGGAAACTGCTATATGAATCAAATATAAATACTAATGATCCATATTGGCAGTCTGCCAGCTTTTCAACAGAGTTACATTGATGCCTATGTTCCAAAAACATAATTTCAAAACATAAAACTTTTATTCCAGAAAGTTTTAAAAAACCAATACATAGAATCACAAACAATGGTTTTTTCTTTGTTATTGTTGTTGTTCAGTCACTAAGTGGTGTCCGACTCTTTGGGACCCCATGAACTGCAGCACACCAAGCATCCCTGTCCTTCACTGCCTCCCAGAGTTTGCTCAGACTCATGTTCATTGAGTCAGTGATGCCATCCAACAATCTCATCCTCTGTCACCTCCTTCTCCTCCTGCCTTCATTCTTTCCCTGTATCAGGGTCTTCTTGAATGAGTCAGCTGTTTACATCAGGTGGCCAAAGTATTTGAGCTTCAGCATCAGTCCCTTCAATGAATAGTCAGAGTTGATTTCCTTTAGGATTGACTGCTTTGATCTCCTTGCAGTCCAAGGGACTCTCAAGAGTCTTCTCCAGCACCACAACTTAAAAGCATCAATTGTTCAATGCTTGGCCTTCTTCATGGTCCAACTCTCACATCTCTACATGACTCCTGGAAAAACAATAGCTTTGACCTTTGTTGGCAAACTGATGTCTCTGCTTTTTAATATGGTGTCTAGATTTCTCATAGCTTGTCATCCAAGGAGCAAGTGTCTTTTAATTTCATGGCTGCAGTTACCATCTGCAATGATTTTCGAGCCCAAGAAAATAAAATCTGTCACTGTTTCCACTTTTTCCCATTTTATTTGCCATGAAGCAATGGGACCAGATGCCAAGATCTTAGTTGTCTGAATGCTGAGTTTTAAGCCAGTTTTTTCACTTTTCTCTTTCACCCTGATCAAGAGGATCTTTAATTTCTCTTCACTTTCTGCCATTAGAGTGCTTCACCTGCTTATCTGAGGCTGTTGATATTCCTCCCAGCAATCTTGATTCTAGCTTATGAGTAATCCACCCTGGCATTTGTCATGATGTTCTCTGCATAGAAGTTTAATAAGCATAATGACAGTATACAGCCTTGACGTATACCTTTTCCAATTTTGAACCAGTCCATTGTTGCATGTCTGGTTCTAATGGTGGCTTCTTGACCTGCATATGGTTTTCTCAGGAGACAGATAAACTGGTCCAGTATTCCCATCTCTTTAAGAATTTTCCACAGTTTGTTGTGATCCATATAGTCAAAGGCTTTAGCGTAGTCATTGAAACAGAAGTAGATTTTTTTTCTGGAATTCCCTTGCTTTTTCTATGATCCAGTGGATGTTGGATATTTGATGTCTGGTTCATCTGCCTTTTCTAAATCCAGCTTGAACATCTGGAAGTTCTCAGTTCATGTACTGTTGAAGCCATCCCTGAAGGATTTTGATCTTTACTTTGCTAGCCTGTGAAATGAGTACAATTGTATGATAGTTTGAAAATTCTTTGGCATTACCTTTCTTTGGGATTGAAACGAAACCTGACCTTTTCCAGTTCTGTGGCCACTGCTGAGTTTTCAACATTTGCTTGCATACTGAGTGCAACACATTAACAGCATCATCTTTCAGGATTTAAAATAGCTCAACAGGAATTCCATCACCTCCACCAGCTTTGTTTGTAGTGATGCTTCCTAAGACCCACTTGACTTCACACTCCAGGATGTCTGGCTCTAGGTGAGTGTTCACACCATCGTGGTTATCTGGGTCACTAAGATCTTTTTTGTATAGTACTTCTGTATATTTTTGCCACCTCTTCTTAATATCTTCTGCTTCTCTTAGGTCCATACCATTTCTGTCCTTTATTGAGCCCATCTTTGCATGAAATGTTCCCTTGGTATCTAATTTTCTTGAAGAGATCTCTAGTCTTTCCCATTCTATTATTTTCCTCTATTTCTTTGCATTGATTACTGAGGAAGGCTTTCTTATCTCTCCTTACTATTCTTTGAAATGCTGTAGGCCCAACAGAGACTGAGCCAGACCTGCCTTCGAGTGTTTGAGTGTCTTCTGCAGAGGCACAGGTCAGCAGAGGCACGTTTCCAAGGCAAGCCTGCCACAGAGACAGGGGCTCTGGCAGCAGCAGACCTGGGTCACGCATCATTACCCACCATAGAGCTCCCAAGCAGACAACCCACAGACTGCAGACAAATATACCAAAGAAATTCTCACACTGAATTTTCTAGAACTGAAAGTTCTAGGACCCACAACAGATTTCCCAACCTGGGAATCTGGCAAAGGGACTGAGAACTCCCAGAGAATTTGACCTTGGAAGCCAGTGGGATTTGATTACTGAACTTCAGCAGGACTGTAAAAACAGACTCTTGGAGGGCACAAACAAAAACTTGTGTGCACCAGGACCCAGGAGAAAGGAGCAGTGACCCCACAAGAGACTGACCCAGACTTGCCTGTGAGTGTCCAGGAGTCTCTGGTGGAGGCATTGGTTGACAGTTACAACAGAGAGGGAACACAGCTCCACCCATCAACAGAAAATTGGATTAAAGATTTACTGAGCATGGCCCTGCCCATCAGAACAAGACCCAGTTCCCCCAACCCCCACCCCAGGGAGTCTCTCCCACCATGAAGCCTCCATAAGCCTCTTATCCTTATTCATCGGAGGGCAGGCAGAATGAAAACCACAATCACAGAAAACTAACCAAACTGATCACATGGACCACAGCCTTGTCTGACTCAATGAAACTATGAACCGTGCCATGTAGGACCACCCAAGATGGACGGGTCATGGTGGAGAGTTCTGATAAAACGTGGAGAAGGGAATGCCAAACCACTTCAGTATTCTTGCCTTGAGAATCCCATGAACAGTATGAAAAGGAAAAAGGATAGAACTCTGAAAGATGAACTCCCCAGATCAGTATGTGCCCACTATGCTACTGGAGAAATAACTCTAGAAACAAAGAAGAGATGGAGCCAAAGTGAAAACAGTGCCTGGTTGTGGATGTGACTGGTGTTGGAAGTGAAGTCTGATGCCGTAAAGAACAATATTACATAGGAACCTGGAATGTTAGGTCCATGACTCAAGGTAAATTGAAAGTGGTCAAACAGGAGCATCAACATTTTAGGAATCAGTGAACTGAAATGGACCAGAATGGGTGAATTTAATTCAGATGATCATTATATCTACTACTGTGGGCAGGATTACCTTAAAAGAAATAGAGTAGCCCTCCTAGTCAACAAAAGAGTCTGAGACACAGTACTTAGGTGCAATCTCAAAAATGACAGAATGATCTCTGTTCATTTCCAAGGCAAACCATTCAGTATCACAGTAATTCAAATCTATGCTCCAACACTAATGCTGAGAAGCTGAAGTTGAATGGTTCTATGAAGATGACTTACAAGAACTTCTAGAACTAACATTTTAAAAAAAAATGTCCTTTTCATCATAGGGGACTGAAATGCAAAAGTAGGAAGTCAAGAGATACCTGGAGTAACAGGCAAATTTGGCCTTGGAGTACAAAATGAAACAGGGAAAAGGCTAACAGAGTTTTGCCAAGAGCACACTGGTCATAGCAAACACCCTCTTCCAATAGCACAAGAGACAACTCTACATATGGACATCACCAGATGGTCAATACCAAAATCAGACTGATTATATTCTTTGCAGTCGGAGATGGAGAAACTCTATACAGTCAGCAAAAACAAGACCAGAAGCTGACTGTGGCTCAGATCATGAACTCCTTATTGCCAAATTCAGACTTAAATTGAGGAAAGTGGGGAAAACCACTGGACCATTCAGATATGACCTAAATCAAATCCCTTTTAATTATACAGTGGAAGTGACAAATAGATTCAAGGGATTAGGTCTGAAAGACAGAGTGCCTGAAGAACTACAGACAGAGGTTTGTGACATTGTACAGGAGGCAGGGATCAAGACCATTCCCAAGAAAAAGAAATGCAAAAAGGCAAAATGGTTGTCTGAGGAGGCCTTACAAATAGCTGAGAAAAGAAGAGAAGTGAAAGGCAAAGGAGAAAAGGAAAGATACACCCATCTGAATGCAGAGGCCACATGGAGGAGTACAAAGGATGCCAGCTGATAGCCAGCATCAAAGCCCCATACATATGGGTGAAGCTATTTGGACCCTCCTGCCTACCCCAGTCACTAACTAAATGCAGACATGGAGGTAAACCCAGGTGAGATTAGTAGAAGAGGTATCCTGTGAATACACAGAATTGTAAAAAAATAATAAGTCATTATTCTTTTAAGCCACAAAATTTGGAGTGGTTTAGCATGTAGCAATAGATAGCTGGGGATAAGCAATGGCACCCCACTCCAGTACTCTTGCCTGGAGAATCTCGTGGACGGCGGAGCCTGGTAGGCTGCAGTCCATGGGGTCGCTAAGAGTGGGACATGACTGAGCGACTTCACTTTCACTTTTCACTTTCATGTATTGGAGAAGGAAATGGCACCCCACTCCAGTGTTTTTGCCTGGAGAATCCCAGGGATGGTGGAGCCTGGTAGGCTGCTGTCTATGGGGTCGTACAGAGTTGGACACGACTGAAACAACTTAGCAGCAGTAGCAGCAGCAGCAGTAGATAGCTGATACAGAGGGTATTCATTATATCCTGCTAGAGAAAAGGTCAGCCAAGGAGAGATGAATGCTTGTCATCCTTCGTATTTAGCCCCATGTTAATTGTGAACTATGATCACTACATGTATGTTTTACATGCGGTTAGATGAGATAATATCAGAAGCTGGACGTACCAAATCAAGGAATATTAAACTCCGGCTTGGCTTGTTTTAATGCAATTTTTAATGCAATGTTTATTGTTATCAACAATAATAATGCACCAATTAAAAGCTTTTAATGCATTCCAGACTAATACTAAATCAAATGAGATACCAAGATACCAGAGACAACCCATAACTCTCCCAGGAAAAGAGAACATCTGGTTACATTAGCCATAATCCAAAAGGAAATTCTGATCATCAAAGAATCAGGGTTCTACCAATGCTGTGCAAAATTCAAACAGGAAGATCTTGAAACTCCTCAAAATCCTGCTGGTCCCAAACTGGGCACATGGGAAATGTTGTTTCTCATTGTTCCTGGACAATAGCAGTTAAAATATGGCTTTATGAAGTTTCACCTACATCGTGAAAGAGATGTAAATTCTCTTAATAGTAAATATATTTAGGTTTGTCCTTCATGAGATTAATGGTTTTTGAAATCTATGATAATGTCCTCTCTCACTGAACCCGTCAGAGCACTAGAGCACTGTGAGTTCAAAGTCTTCCTGCGCCCACACTGAGAACCATTGAAGGCATTTTTATATACTCCTTACCACATTTATGAAATCTAACTTTTCTTATGCTGTCTTTCCTTGTCCTAGAATGTTGTACCAAAATGGAAAGTTAGAGACCCAAATTGATTTTTGAAGGTAGAAGGGAAAAGTATCATGTCCTAAGGCTGTTTATAATTCCATTTTCTCTAAGTACATGAGCTTTCTATCTGTGCAGTAGCTGACTTTCAAAAAGACAGAAAGATTTTGAAACTACTTCCACCTAGGAACGAGTGTTAAGAAACTGGTTTTCTCCAGTGTCCTGGCTAAGTACATGAACACACAGTGACATGTGCACACAGACACACTTAGACACACCCACACATTTTTCAGATAAGTATTTGGAGGGTAGTTAGTAAGATCTTTTTTGCTTGAGGCTGCCATCAGATTTTGGAAATGTGTTGTAACTGCTAATACGATCTGCGTCCTAAGTGTAGTGTTTCTGGCAAATGTAAATCATCAGGAAGGCAAAATGCAGCACCCTGCACATAATGGGATTATGCAGATAAAAGCCCACTATGCCTGCGATCCAGAGAAGGCAGTGGAACCCCACTCCAGTACTCTTGCCTGGAAAATCCCGTGGATGGAGGAGCCTGGTAGGCTGCAGTCCGTGGGGTCTTTAAGAGTTGGACACAACTGAGCAACTTCACTTTCACTTTTCACTTTCATGCATTGGAGAAGGAAATGGCAACCCACTCCAGTGTTCTTGCCTGGAGAATCCCAGGGACAGGGGAGCCTGGTGGGCTGCCGTCTATGGGGTCGCACAGAGTCGGACACGACTGAAGCGACTTAGCAGCAGCAGCAGCATGCCTACGATCATGAGAGCAAAGGGAGTGGGCATCCCCAGCTCAACCAACCACTCTCACCTCCATGAAATCCTCTATCATGGAAGTCTTTTTTTCCCCCAAAGCATTGTTTTTTAGACTTTTACTCTCCTGATGCTTTTTCTGAACTGAATAATGTGAAAGTTTCTTTGTAGTAATTAATTTGGTGAGTATCACAATGTTTTCACACATAGGACTGTGTGGAAATTTCTATTTGACGTAAGTCCTAGCATTTGCAATTTGAACTTTTTCTTATACTTTTGTAAATCTAAGTATTCTTTAAATACACTTACATAAATACACACACACACATACACAGTCTCACATATACTCAGGGGAATAGTTCCTGAACATTAAAAACTACTGATATCACTGTTGAAATTCAAACTATTCAGTGTTTCAAAATCCTTCATATGATCAACTTAAATTCTTGTACAGAGATAAAATTTGACTTAAATTAGACAAAGGAGGGGAAGAAAAGGTGACAAAAGATAAGGCCTGGAATTCAAAACCCATGACTAGATTCACTAGTTAAATTGGAAGATCATCAGTTAGATAAAAATCCTCAGAAAAAAAAATACAAAAATGAGTTTTTTAAAACCTAGAAGAGGGATTGGTGTGGTCACAGTGATAATAAACCAGATTGGGACAGTCACTTCCAGTTACTGACAGAATCAAGGGACAAGTTAACCTTTCTCAGGAGAATATTAGAAAATCCTTTTTTTCTGTAGGAAACATGTTCTTTTATCAACAGATTAGAAACATCACAAGCCACAGGCTATTAAATAGATCGTCCCTTGGCTCTCATTCAGTTCTAGTACCAATTTTCTCTGCATATCTGAACAAAGATACAATCCCTGGTGCGTGTCCACCCTCAGCACATAGAATCTGTGTTATTTAGTTCACACTGAGAGCCATCCTGGGTACACCTGAATGTACAACAGCCTGACAGCCTACATATTACACACTCATGTAACAACCTGACGGCCTACATAGTACACACAGATGTAGTAACCTGACAGCCTACATGCTACACACACACACATATCAACCTGACGGCCTACATAGTACACACACGTAACAACCTGACGGCCTACGTAGTACACACACACGTGACAACCTGACGGCCTACGTAGTGCACACACACGTGACAACCTGACGGCCTACGTAGTACACACACACGTGACAACCTGACGGCCTACGTAGTGCACACACACGTGACAACCTGACGGCCTACGTAGTGCACACACATGACAACCTGATGGCCTACGTAGTGCACACACACGTGACAACCTGACGGCCTACATAGTACACACACACGTGACAACCTGACGGCCTACATAGTACACACACACGTGACAACCTGACGGCCTACATAGTACACACACATAACAACCTGACGGCCTACATGCTACACACACATGTAACAACCTGACAGCCTATATAGTACACACACATAACAACCTGATGGCCTACATAGTACACACACACATGACAACCTGACGGCCTACATAGTACACACACATGTGTTTTGAAAGATTCTTTTTTTGAGGCTTTTTTCAATTATTTTTGGCTGCTCTGCATGCCATGCAAGATCTTAGTTCCCTGACCAGAGAGAAAATCTATGTCCCCTGCAGTAGATGTGTGGGGTCTTATCCACTGAGTTGCCAGGGAAGTCCCACACACAGACAGTTTTGAAATGCTAAATCAGGTTCCACTATGTATAAGCTTCCTTAGTTGCAATGACCACAGCAATGATTTGTTAGGGCTTTGCATCCCATTTGTTTAGGCCACTAGTTTCATTTGCACATATGCACACACTACCCACCCCCCTCCAAATTACCCTCTGAAATATTATGAGTCAATTTTATATGCACAGGTGTCAGGCTCAAATTGGAAATGAACATTTTTCTGTTTTGTACCAACAGTGTCAGTGATTGCCTGCCTACTTACCTCCCGTCCTCAGGAAAACTGCCCCCTCCACAGCTCCTCTTACATTGGTGGCCACACACACTCTGTGCTCAGAGATTCATTCTCTACCCCCATCCCAAACCCCTCACTCTGGTCACACACAATAGCTTGGTCCTGACACATTAACTGACCAAGAGCCCTCCAATGAGTAGGCTTGCCAGCAACCAGTGACACACCCTGAAATGAAGTGCTTATCTCAGTCAGTCAGATTTCTGCTCTCAGGAAACAAAAAAAATCAAGTCACCGGAGTAGCAGGAGCTGTAGTCATGATCACAGCCAACTCCATGGCCTGTGATCTGTATAGCTACCCAGGACTCTAAGCTTAGCAAGGTCCTACCCCTGATTTAATGTTCTGCTGTTAATGTCTTGAAATTCTTTTCTTTCTTTCTTTTTGATTAATTTTTTCATTAATTTTTATTGAGATATGGTTGCTTTACAGTATTGTGATGTTATGTTAGTTTTTACTGTATAGCAAAGAGAATCAGCTATACGTATACATATATTTCCTCCTTTTTGAATTTCATTCCCATTTAGGTCACCATAGAGCTCTTGAGTAGAGTTCCCAGTTCTATACAGTAGAGTCTTATTAGTTACCTATTTTATGCATAGTATCAATAGTGTATATCTGTCAATTCCAATCTCCCAATTCATCCCACCTCTTCCTTACCCCCCTTGGTGTCCATATTTGTGTGTCTCTATTTCTATTTTGCAAATAAGATCATCTATACCATTTTCCTAGATTCCATATATATGCATTAATATATGATATTTGATTTTCTCTTTATGACTGGCTTCATTCTGTATGACAGTTTATAGATTCAGCCACATTTCTGCAAATGATTTGATTTCATTCCTTTTTACAACTAATATTCCATTGTCTATATGTCCCACATCTTCTTTACCTTTGTTGATGGACACTTAGGTTGCTTTCATGTCCTGGCTATTGTAAATAGTGTGGCAATGAATGTTGGGATGCATGTGTCTTTTTGAATTGGCACCTCGAAATTTTTAATAATTAAATTCTTGACAATTTTTTTAGTCAGGACCCTGCGTATTCATTTTTCAGTGGACCCCACAAGTTATATAGTCAGTCCCAGTAGTGACATGGAAATTAGAGCATCAAATCTCAGGTGGAAGAATGGGCTCTAAGAGAAATTTAAGACATAACCAATTTTGTAATTTATTTTTATTTTATAAAAATATAACTAAACTCTTATTTTTATAATGCCAATTTCAGAAAACAAAACACAACACTCTTTTTTTGCTGCTAGGCTACAAAGGAAATACAAAGATCCCCAGCTAGAGTTTTCTCTCTCCTAATCGTAAGAGCCATGTTAGGATTTCTGGGGGAAGTGGGAATGAGATGTTTATGAAAAGCTGGCATCGGTTTAAAGGGTTGAGCGATACTGAAACAGAGAGAACTGGGCAGTGGTGATGAGCCCAGTGAGAATCTGAGGAACCAAGTGACAGGAAGTGGACTAAGGAACAGAGAAAGCTGTAGTGATGGAGCTAATCTGTGAGTTCAGGCCGTTGCTAATAATGCCCTGTTTAATCCGAGCACATAGCCTATCTGCAGGTATCTGAGATCTCCCCTTGCCCATCTGCTGCTCTTTATAGAGAAGAAAATACAAGTGTGCTAGGTGCTTTAAAAAATGTGGGCCCTCATTTCTTCCTCCTATATAGACAATTAGTAAGGGCTTGTATTTCAAATCACATATTTTTTGTTAGCACCTAATGGATGTAATGATAACATTGATATCCCGGCTCTACAGATATTAACCTAGAGGTTCAGATGCCCTTTCATATCTAAAACACTCTCTTTCTCCTCTCCCCAGCTCTAGGAATGATTTTAAGAGACAACTACATGATTTGAGAAGACTTTCTTTTACTAAAGGGCCACAAACCACTTTCTATCTCCTCTTAATAATATCTTTAATAGTCATTGAATGAAATTCTCAAGGCTTTGGGAAAACAGCTCTTCACCTAGAAGTACAAAAATAGTCTCAAAGAGAAACAGTCTCTAGGGCTTTTAGTCATTCCAGACAATCTGTTAATGAGATAATTGAGAATTGCCAGAAAGTGTGGGAGTTTGTCTTAATTTCAAAACATGTGGGACATTTTATGTTTGATTTAGATGCCACGTCTCTGGGTACAAAATGCAGTGGAGAGGGTGGGGAAGGGATAACTGGGAACTGGGGAGTTGTTGATGCCAACTATTATATGTAGGGTAGATAAACAGTAAGATTCTACTGTATAGCACAAGGAACTATATTCAGCACCCTGAAATAAACCTTGATGCAAAAGAACATGAAAAAGAATGTCCATATGTGTAACTGAATCATTTTACTATATAGCACAACATAGTAAATCAACTATACCTCATTAAAAAACAACAAACAACTACTTTGGGAACCAGTGCAGCACAGAATGAAAGTTTAAATACCATACCAGCAATTTCCAGTTGTTTTGTTTATTTCAGTTCAAAACACCCTTCTTTGTCCCTTTCACCAATCTGGAAAATTTTCTGTACAGAAAATACATAGTTTTTCAATTACAGTGACTTAAAATGTTATTTTGAGAAACTTCAGAATTTCCCTGACACCTCTTGAAATAGCAAAAGACCCCCAAGGTGCTGCAAATCCAAATAATGAAAAGCATTAAAAATAGCAAGGAAAAGTCACCTGAAGCAACTAGGAATGAAATTTCACTTTTCTATGGAGTATATGTAGACACACACATCGTCTTCAAATACTCACACCCCCATGATTGCCCTCAACTAAAAAGTTTATCTTTCCAGAATTTTGAAACACTTTAATAATATTCTCATTACATAGTACTGGTAATGATTTCTTTTATAGCATAAAAAGAATGGAAGGGTTTTGAATTTCAGATCCTGGGAGATAACAATAATAGAAGTGTCTGAATAATTATGAAGAACTGAAGCAATGAAAGGCAAGTTTGCTTTTTCCTCTGTCCATTCAGAAACTATAGCATTTTAACTACTTTAAAAAAAGGAAGAGAGAAACCAGCATTATTAGAAAGAGGCAAGGGAAAAGTGGGTGATTTTTTAAACAACTTCTGCATGGTCTGAATCATTTTTAAATTATTCTAAAATAATTTTTAAAATTATTTTGCTGTCTTTTGCTCTTGCTCTGGAGATATGGGGGTCTCTTTGTTTCTCATGAAGAAAAGATGATTATTAAAACTTACAGTCTTAGCCTTGAGGTGAAAGTTGGAAATAATCTAGACCAGTGGTTCTCAAAGCATGGTTCCTGAACCAGCAGGCATCAGTATTACCCAAGAACACTAAAAATGCAAATCTGTCAACTATACTTCAATAAAATAAATTTTTTAAAAATGTAATTTCTCTATTCTAAAAAAAAAAAAAAAAGGCAAATTCTGAGCATCTTCTCCAGACCCACAGAATCAGGAACTAGGGATGTAGGACCCAGCAATCTGCAATTGGCCAAGCCCTCCAAAGTTTGAGAACTGCTGGTTTAGACCTCCTGTCCAGCCACTGAAGAATTCTCCACTATGGCAGTCCTGACAGAAGCTCGTCCACACGTATGACAGCATAGGTCAACCGCCCATATCAGAGCCTAGCATATTAAGAATAGTAGACACAATGTATTATAATGATAATAATAACAAATAAATTCAAATATAATAAACATCCCCACTGTCATTGTTTTCATCATCATCACCATTCACCCACTGCTTCTGTATCTCCACTGTGAGTCAGCTTGCTAGCTATTGACACTCCATTCTTTTAGGATATACCTAACTATTGGAACATTCTCTCATATTTAGTTTAAAATTTACCCTTTTGTAAGTTATCCATTGACCCTGATTTTGTCTTTTTCAGTAAGAAGGATCAGATTCTTCAGCCCTTTACTGTGACTTTTTGGGTACATTTTATCTTTTTTTTTTTAAATCAGAATATATTTAGGTTTACAGCAAAGTGATTCAGTTATGCATATATTTCCTTTTTCATCTTCTTTTCCATTATAGGTTATTACAAAATATTGAATATAGTTTCCTGTGGTATACAATGGGTCCTTGTTGTTTATTTTAAACGTAGTAGTGTATATCTGTTAACCCTGAATTCCCAATTTATCCCTCCCCTAACATTCCCCTTTGGTAATGATAAGTTTGTTGTTGTTTTCTTAATTTTTATATTTGAGTATAGTTTATTTACAACATTGTGTTAGCTTCAGGTGAGGTGTACAGGAAAGTGACTCAGTTATACGTATACATATATCTATTCCTTTTCAGATTCTTTCTCCATATAGCGCATTACAGAATGTTTAGTAGATATACAGAATGTTTAGTAGATATGCAGTATGTCCTTTGATTATTTACTGTATATATAGTAGTGTGTCTGTTAATCCTAAACTTCTAATTTATCCCTTCCCCCTTCCCCTTAGGTAACCATAAGTTTATTTTCTATGTCTGTGAGTCTGTTTCTATTTTGTAAATAAGTTCACTTGTACACCATTTTTTAACATCCCATGTATAAATGTATTAATCACATTTGTTTTTGACTTCAATTAGTATGATAATCTCTAGGTCAATTCATGTTGATGCAAATGGCATTATTTCATTCTTTTGGGGGGGCTGAATAACATTCTGTTGTGTATATATACCACGTATTCTTTATCCACTTGTATGTTGATGGACACTTAGGTTTATTCCATGTCCTGTGTGTGCTAAGTCACTTCAGACATGTCCGACTCTTAGTGACCCTATGGACCATAGCCAGCCAGGCTCCTCTGTCCATGGGATTCTCCAGGCAGGAATACTGGGGTGGGTTGCTATGCTCTTCTCCAGGGGATCTTGCCAACCCAGGGATTGAACCCACACCTGTATTTCTTGCATTGCAGGTGGATTCTTTGCCCACTGAGCCACCTGGCTTGGCTACTATAAGTACTGCTGCTATGAACATTGGGATGCTTGTATCTTTTCTAATTAGAGTTTTAGTCTTTTCTGGATATATGTCCAGGAGTGGGATTGCTAGATCATATAGTAAACTATGACTTTTTAAATGTTTTTACAGAAAAGGCATACAATATGAGGGATTAGAATCATAAGTCCTCATCAGTTTTGAGCCCCTTCATTTTATACAAGAAAAATATCAAACCCCAAACAGCTAAATAGGTTGCAAGCTACTCTCCATATTTATCACTGTCTTTTCTTCTCTAGCCTAAACTTCCAGACTTCTCAACCTTTCCCTAATTTATATGACATGCGGGATCTTCACCCTTTCTTCACTGTTTTCTGAACATGCTCCTGTTGGTCCATATCTCTCTTCACATGCAGATTTCAGAATCTCACTCAAAACTCAAAATGTCACTTGACTGTTACAGAGTGCATTGAAATGTTACATCTTGCCATGATTTGGGGCTTTTTCTTCTTTAAATGTTACTTAAAGATTGTATTTACTTTTTTCCCCAGCTTTATTGAGACAAAATTGACAAGCAGAAAATTGTGTATGCGTGGTCTGTACAACATGACACGAGAAGGCCAAGACCCGGTTCACCTCACAAATGTCACTCACGTTCACTCTGACTTACTTTCCAGGGGCCACACTATTTACCAGTGTAACCACGCATCTCCTTTTCCACCATCAGATCAGATATATTATGAAATCTCTGCCCATTGTTTTTGCTGAAATTAAGATATGCTATATATTTTTTAGCATTTCTTGATAAATGCATCAGTAGGAAATGGCACCCCACTCCAGAATTCTTGCCTGGAAAATTCCATGGGCAGAGGAGCCTGGCTATAGTCCATGGGACTGTAAAGAGTCAGATATGACTGAGCGACTAAGCAAACTTATCTAACATGTTAATGAAATAAATCCAGAACAGTTCATTTATTTAAAATTTATTTGACTGAAGTACAGTTGGTTTACAGCGTGTTAATTTCTGCTCTATAGCAAAGTGATTTGGTTACACATACAAACATATAGATCCACATTCTTTTTCATATTCTTTTCCATTATGGTTTATCACAGGATATTGACTATAGCTCCCTGTGCTATTCAGTAGGACTTTGTCATTTATCATTCTATATATAATAGTTTGCATCTATTAATCCCAGACTCCCAGTTCATCCACTCCCTCTTCCTTGACAACCACAAGTCTGCAGAACAACTTACTATTTTAGTGGAACACACCTTGACTACAGTTTTTCATTATATCCTTTTCTCACAAACCTGTTCTATAAATTTCTTGAGGCTTGATGTCAAGCCCCAATACTTACTAGTTGTAGTTTCTGAGATTTTCCCATTTTCACAGCCTTTTGAAAACTGGGGATATTTGCCCACCCCTAGTCTTCTGGACACATTTTTCCATACTCTACAACTTCTCAACTGTGAATGAAAATACCTCTGAGGTAGTAATCTAAGCCATTTAATTTGGCTACAATATCATTTTTCTGGGTCTGGAGAATTAACTTGATTCAAAGAATTGATGGGGTCTTTTATTAGCACCTCTCTTATCTTGATTTCCAGTTTTCTCTTAGTCATGTCTTGCCATTTCTAATTTAGAAAAATCTTCCATTTTCTGGGAAAGATAGCCACAAAATTGACAATTCTCTCTTCTCTCTGTAAACCTTATCCTGTCTTAGACAAAATGTAACCTGAATGGCATTGCTAAGTGGTTAGGGGCTCAAACTTGAGGTCATCAAAACAGGACTTGGTTGAAAAGTCTATATTCTGAGCCAATTGAGACTAGGACTCCCCCTAAAATGAAACCTATGGAAAAGAGAACTGTCATCTGTGTGGTTAATGTTGGAGATGATGTATCTAGCAGCCAGGGAGCTGGAACTGTGCCTCAGGATTTGAGAGATGCTCCCCATCAGTCATGGGCAGCTCTGGACCACTGCAGACCTCCAAGAGGACAACACCTTCACCTCTATGTTACCTCAAGGCTCAGGGAATCTGAGAGCATTGCTTGCAAAGGCAGCCCTCCTAAGAGAGAAGGTAGGGCTAGTTAGCACAGTTTCTCCTTCTAAGCCCACTAATCAGCTCTTTGGTCCTTCACCACCACTGTGAAGGTGGGGAGTGAGAGAGATGGGGAAAAGCCGAGATTCAAGGATGTTCCTCCGCACGCAAGGTGTGCGTGCACACCTTATCTTATTCCAAGATAAGTAAGGAAGCAGTAAGTGTCCTTCACTGGTTTGAAAGCGCTGCTCCACTGTTTAACAGGTATATGATATCACTGAAGCAGCTTTACCTTTTTGCGCTTGTTTTCTCCTCTTTAGGGCTTCTCTGGTAGCTCAGATGGTAAAGCATCTGCCTGCAATGCAGGAGACCTGGGTTTGATCCCCGGGTTGGGAAGATCCCCTGGAGAAGGAAATGGCAACCCACTCCAGTACTCTTGCCTGGAAAATTCCATGGATGGAGGAGCCTGGTAGGCTACAGTTATGGGATCACAAAGAGTCAGACACGACTGAGCAACTTCACTGACTGACTCTCCTCTTTAAAGTGAAAGAAATAGCAACCCACACTGAGACTTCGTGGTTTGTACTGCCCGACATATATCAAGTGCGTTTTTAAAAAAGATGTTTATTTGGCTATGTTGGGTCTCAGTTGCACCATGCAAGCTCTCTAGGTGTGGCATGCAGGCTTAGCTGCTCCCTGATACATAGGGACTTAGTTCCCCACCAAGGATTGAACTTTTATCTCCATATTGCAAGGTGGATTCTTTAACCACTGGACCACCAGGGATGTTCCCATCAAGTGCTTTAAATAACATACTCTCACCCTCGAGTCTCTGCTCACTTTGGTCTTTGACTTCCCTGAGTTATTCCTGACAGTTAGTGCTATGGTTTCTACTTGCCTTTATTTTTTTTTTTTCTTGCTACCCTCCATGTTTGACTTCCGTCCTTTGAAAGCCTGAGCTTATCAGAGAGCTCCCCATACAGTCATGAAAATTTCTCCTGATGTCCATCATGCCTACCTGCATCTCTTTTTGAATCATCTGGATGTATAGTCAGAATTTCACTGCTCAGGATCTTAGATCTTTGTGAGTCATTTTTCTCTTTGTGTCTCTGGCTGTTGTCATGTACTTATTCTTCCTGGAACTTTTTGAAGTCAACTGTTCAGTTAATCTGGAATGTATGTCCAGAAATGTCTAGCACTTCATTCCTTTCTTCTGTGAGTTACAGGATGACATGGTCTCTTTTCCGTTTCTGTCACTCCCACATTACTACCAAGTTCTCCTTTGTTGGTCAGAGTTAAATCCTAAAATGCATATCACAGTTTCTCTTACATTATATGACATTTTGCTTGAGGGCCTAGAATTTAAATTAATAATTCTGGTTGGAAGTAATTTATATGGCCTTGAGCTGTTGAAATGTCAAATACTCACTTGTTCTTTAGATTCTTATCATATTTCTTCTCTTTATCCTGCCAGCCACCTATGTTCCTTTAAAAAATTCTGTAAGTATCTTATAATTCATCTCCATACTCATCCATTACTTTTAATGGCCTATTTTTCAAATAAATAAACACTTGAAATGTAAGGAGATCTGAGTTTTCTAGCAAATAGGTTTATTATTCCCTCAAAAGTATGATGATTGATAGAAACTTTTTAAAAGTTAAAATCTCTTTTGCTCATATTTATAAAAATCTATATTTTTTCTAAAATGAATATCCTTAGAGGGAAACACTGTTAGGAAGAGAAAACTGTTTATTGTTAAGAAAAATGGACAAAATTCTTTTCAAGCAAAAGATAAAAGTGTTCAAGGACATTGTAAATGTATTAATTTAATGTTTGGGCATCTTTGTTTTCATTGTTTTAAATAGTCTTTAAGATTACGGCAAGGATCATGTTATTTATTTAGGAGAAGTGTGAAATGGCATAATGGAAGGACTATTGTTTTATTATATGTTCAGTACTTAGCACAGATTAAGTGCTGTAACCTAACATTTTGGGGTGGCAAGATAGTCTGTTGAAAAGATGATGGACTGTCTGCCCTGAAAAAGTACTTATGTAATTGCACATAAAATTTTTCATAAAATTCCAGCTCCCTCAGAAACCATTTGAGCAGTTAACTCTGTGCCAGATACTTAGCTTATGTGTTGATTTTTCATTATTTGAGAAGTTGTTCTACTAATCTGTGGGATTCAAACTGTGAACCAGAAAAGTAGCTGGTTAGTGTTATACTTTACATTTGCATAATCATTTACCATACACAGGACACAGCTATTTGGGAGTACACTTGGGGGTAATTCAAATGTCTAAATCATGCAACTTTCTCCATTTTGCCATTGGTTTTAGTGTTCCCTCTTCCAAATGAAAAAAAAACTTCACAGGTTGCAAGAATATTGGATGATTTAAAGAACTCAGCTCTTCTAGCAGTTGGGTGCTTACTAAGTAATAAAGAACTAATCAGAATTCAAATGGACTACACAGGCAGAAATAGCCACCAGGGAATTTAGAAGGCATTCTATTACCCCAGTCTGTTTAAACTTCCTTCCTTTTCTTCCTGTCTCTTTCCTACATTATTTTATATATTAAAAAGTCCCTGGGAAGCTTTTCACCTGCTGATTGGGGGTGTCCACTCAGGAATTATCTGTTTATAGAAGTAACTGTGCTCTTTCAGCATCAGTGATCTTTTGAGGGTGGGGAATGCTATATCAGGGCCCAGGAGTTAAAATATGTCACTCCCACAGGGTTGCAGGCATCTGTAGCTGACCGAATAGGATTCAGGAAAGCTATAAGAAGGTGCCACTCCTAGCAGGGGACAAAGAGCCTGCCCCGCTCCTTCATTAAAGAGAGTACACCTGGGTCCCAAGAGCCTTGACTTGGGTTGGGAGAAAGCTCAGTGTTTGCAGCAACCAGCAAATCTCTGCATTAGAGGGGTGCAATTTCCTGAGGGCCATGACACCTACTTTCTCAGAAGCACCATCATTTCCTCTGACCATTAGTCAGTGATTTCAGAGTTAGACTCTCCACTCTCCAGCCTCCTTGGGAGTTGCCCATCAAGCTCCTTGGAAGACAGTTCTTAACTTAGAGGCACCCACAGTCTGGAACATTTTCTGGCACATGATGATGGGAAAATATCCCTAGAGGTGGTATCTTTTCAGTCAGTGGAATCATCAGTAAACTGGAACAACTTAATGCTGGATGCTGTATCTCCTGGTGAACAGAGATGTTCAAGAGAAAGGAGATTGTCCTTATTTCTGTCAATCAAAGATGCATCACTTGCTTGGCACAAGTTATATCAGGAGGTCGTGGGGCTACACAGTCTTTTACTTTTTGGTACTTCTTGGGTTATGAACTAGTAGCTGTGTAGACGGTAGGCAGTTTTGCAGGGGTATCAACTCCTTGGAAGAAATGAGATGGAAACTGTGACCACTTCCCATTGAGGTTCATTGTGCTAAGATCCTCTGTTGGGCTGGAGTGTTCCTGACTGAGGTTCACTAGCAGGAGAGGATGCAGAGGGCCTCTGGCACAATGTTTCAGGCAGTGAGTGGAGTCTAGCATGATGCCCTTGCACTACGTTCTGGGCTAGAAGCTGGCTATCCAGTTGTCTATCTACAGAGGGCGTAATGTTGCAGTGAGGTATTCCAGTTTCTCACCTGTCAGACTGGCTGCCTTAGCCCTTTTTGGCTGTCATAAAATACCATAGACTCAGTTCAGTTCAGTTGCTCAGTCATGTCTGACTCTGCAACCCCATGAACCGCAGCATGCCAGGCCTCCCTGTTCATCACCAACTACTGGAGTCCACCCAAACCCATGTTCATTGAGTTGGTGATGCCACCCAACCATCTCATGCTCTGTCGTCCCCTTATCCTCCTACTAGGTGGCTTATAAACAATATAAATTTATTTCTCACTGCTCTGGGGGCTGGAAAGTCCAAGATCATGGTGCTGCCAAATTTGGTGTATGGTGAAAACCTGCTTCCTCAGTGATGTCCATCTTCTCCCTGTAACTTTACGTGGCAGAAGGGACAAGGGGATTTTCTCAGGCCTATTTCATAAGAGCACTAATCCCACTCATGAAGGTTCTGCTCTCATGACCTAATGACCTCCCAAACACCTCATTTCCGGATATCACCACAAAGAGTGTTAGGATTCTAACATGTAAATTTCAAGGGTATGCATTCAGACCATAGCACGGGAAAACATTAAAAAGCACATGACAGCCCATCCTGATGGCATTCCCATTGGTGGTGGGAATGCAAACTGGTATAACCATTTAAAGGGCTCCCCCAGTGGCTCAGCGGTAATCTGCCTGCAATGCTTAGAAGAGAAAGGGCGATATCTGAGAAAACCACAGACTCACTTATCTCTTGAGCCACGGATCTAACTTCGTGAATTTCATGTGAGGACACACCTTTAATAATATAAAACTATATTATTTTAAGGCTGACAAAGGCTCCAGACCAGCAACATCAGCATCCCTGCAGCAAGGCACAAAGACGCTGGACCTGAATAGAAGGAAACAAGGAAATAACAAAACTACACATAAGTGCACCTTTGACCCAGCAATGCCAGTTTCTGGGAGTTAAACCTTTGGACATGCCTTCTCCAAGATAAAAAAACAAACAAACAACAAAAAAAAAACCACCACAGCATTGTTTATAATTGCAAAATATTTGAAACAACTAAAACATTCATACATAGGAGAATGGTTAAATAAACCAGATACATCCACAAAATGGAGATCTATGCAACTATGCAGCTTTATCAAGAGAAAAAGACAGAGCTCTGTGAACTAATATGATGAGATTTCTAGAATATATTGCCAAGTGATAGAATCAAAATAAAAAGAATATAGTATGTTACTTTTGTGTGATAGAATTAGGCTACATTTTGTATACAAAAGATACAGAATCTTAAAGGGATGAGAATAAAGTAGAAGAAATGGGGAAAGGATAACTCTTTGAAAAGACTTTTTTTAATATAAATCTAGCATTTAGAATTCTCTGAATTCTGTTTCACATATTAAAAAAAAAAAAAAAAAAAAGGTTTGAGAATGGCCCAAAATAGTGTAGAAGCATGAACAAATGATCTTACTGTATTTCAATGAATAACGTAACCACACTGATGTGAGGCAAGAAGAGGTAGTGAGAAACTAATCCAAGTAACTTTTGAAAACTTACCAGAAAGCAACTTACCATACAAGACACATGAATGGGAAACCTGAATAGTGCTTTGTCAAATAGTAGAATTGAATCTATAATTTAGAAACTTTTGCAAAGAAGTATTTAGACACAAATGGCTGTATCAGAGAGTTTCTCCAGTTATTTAAAGTAGAAATATTAGTCTTACCAAACTCTTCCAGCAAATTGAAAAAGGATGAACACTTCCTTATGAACTTTCTTTATTAGGTCTGCATTACCTTAATAATAAAACCTAAGAATATTACAATGAAAAAAAAAGCCACAGGCCAGTGTTAAGATTTTTCAAAGAAGGCAAAAATCATTTTATACGCAAAGTTCAATTGATGTAATTCACCATATTTGCAGAATTTAAAAAGTAAAATAAAATGACTTTTGTAATAGGTACAGAAAAAATATTAGATGAAATTTAATACCCAGTAACAGTTTTTTTTTTTAAAAGGGAAATTAGTCACAGTTGTTGTTTTTTTTTTTAAGTAAAATCCTCTTCTAGGGTTTTCCTAGGAACAGAGGAAACCCCCCTAATTTCATGATAGGCAACTCCTCTAATTTTATGAAGAGTGCCTCCAAAAACTTTACAGCAAATATATCCAATAGTAAAATATTTAAAGCTTTCACCCTATGTTTGGGAACATTTATTGAATCTTAATGTGTGCCTGATATTGTTCTAGGCACTAGGAATAAAAGCAGTGAACAAAACAGACAAAGATCCTTGCCCCAAGTAACTGGCATTCTAAAGGTCCTATTTTATTTTGTATAAGTGATTCTTGTGTAATAAATCTAAACCTACCATTTATTAAGTGACTTATTATATGCCTGGCCTTTGTCCCAAACTCTTAACAAATTTACCTTTTTTAAAGTACAGTATGAGAGAGACCTTCCATTTCTTATTTGTTGATGAGAAAAAGGAGCGCATAGCACTTAATTAGTCTAAGGGCACACAACTAGTAATTGTGCCCTGAACTAGGTTCAGGGCTTCCCAGATGGCACTAGTGGTTAAGAAAAAAAAAAAAAAAAAGAACCTGCTTTCTAATGCAGGAGATGAGACGTGAGTTTGATCCCTGGCTGGGGAAGATCCCCAGAGGAGGGCATGGCAATCTCCACTCCAGTGTTCTTGCCTAGAGAATTCCCATTGACAGAGGTACCTGGCAGGCTGTAGCCCACAGGGTCACACAGAGTCAGACACGACTGAAGCAACTTAGCACACATTCTACGTGCATCTCTTAATTCCAAAGTTCATATTCTTCCCCCATGCAATATCCACAGTGTCTATCATTATAGACAAATTCTGTTATTTAGTAAGAAAATTTGTTCTAATTTATTGCTGGTTTTTAAATATTTAATTTTTAAATTCCCATGCAGAATTTTAAATTGTTATATAATTTAATCTGGGAGATTTTATCTCTTGATGATTTCTAGTGTTTTTTTTAATTTATTTATTTTTAATTGAAGGATAATTGCTTTACAGTACTGTGTTGGTTTCTACCAAATATCAACATGAATCAGCCATAGGTGATTTATAGTGTTTTAAATTTAGAAGGTATCCTCTCAGAGGTTTGTTAAATAGTTTTTCTAATTAAAAAAAATTTTAACTGCTAAAACTACCTGGACTTTATTCTATTGTGTGCAGTGAAGAATGTGTTACTTATTACCCAAAGTGATCATTGTTAATAAATTCTTCTTCTCATTGACTGTTGGTGAAAATATAACATCTTGAGATAGAAATCCTTGAAGAAGTCACTCAATAAAGCCCAATTGAGACACTGTTGGTAAAAAAAAAAAATTCCTAGGATATCTTCTTATATAAAAAATGTTCAGGCTATTTGCTTAAATTATAAATGTTTTGCCTCTCTGTTTGACACATGCACACATACACACACACACACACTCTTAAATTCCAGAGGCAGAAATATTCATGTTGTATCTGAATGCAGATTTCATTACTTAATTTTATTCCTAACTGTATCCTCTTTAGCCACAAATATTTAGTCACAAATTAGTCACAAATATTTACTTAGCACTAAGTATGCTATATATAAATATACACATGGTGAAATAAAACACAACAAACAACAAAAAAATTTGTACCTTGAGGAACCTACAGTCTGACTGAGGAAGATAAAACATACATGAAAACTTATACCTAAGTGTTTGAAAAGACCCGATTTGTGAACAGCAATCACTACAAGAGTTCAGAGGAAGAAGTGATGCATGTGGTTGACCAGGAAGCTTCACAAAGGAGCTGGGGGTTACCTGGGCCTGGATCAATTGTTAGGAGCTTGGTCCAGAGAAGAGGGTGTGAAAGTTATAGACTAGAAAGATTGAACCCAGATGCCCAGGCAGATGTGTGCCATCTGTGTGGGTGTGGTGTGAAGGGAGGAAGTATAAAGTGCTAAAAAAAATTCAGTCAAGTAAGTTTTAAAGATCCAGTTGGTTTTATCAAACAATTCATGGATCTGGCAACATCCTATCCATCAAGGAGCAAGGAGCTCCAAGGAGCTGGATGAAATGAACAACTTTTATAGGCAGAAAGGGGAAAAGCATAGGTTTTTAAGATTTAGCTTAGGTAACCTGTCTTTTAGGGACAGAGGGAGAATTTGAGGCAGATTACCTCACCAGGGCTGACTAGAAAATTGTAGACTGACCAGTTAAGACAACATTCCTGTGGGAGGTTGTCACTGTAATTAGGTTAGGTGTTAAGTCTTGGTTTGCTGACCTGAGGCTTAGACTAGAGCGTCCACATGGGGCCTGTCATTTCTTTTCTAACAGTTCCCCCTTTTTGATCAGACTCTTAGCTTAACTGAGAGATGTGATCAAAATTGAAGGCATTAGCATCACTCTTAGCCACGACTCCGCCATTCTCACAGTTTTGTTGATCCTTGTGTGTGTCCATGGGCCATGGTGTTTTTGCCTAATCCCTGTGATATTCATAGATCATGGCTTTAGGTTCATAATCTTTAAATTAATCATTTTCCTCATTCCTTCTCTTACGTTCCAGTCTTAAGATCATCTGCCTGGCAGTTAACAGCTATGAACATACATTCAAAGCCTTTGAGAGAACACAGTTCACCAGGGAGATGACTATAACTGTCTTAAGCAGGGTAATCCCCCGTGTCTGGAGTGCCCTTCAGAACCATGGTGCCCAAGACACAAGCTAGTCAAAGTCACAGACGGACCCTCATGAAGGCATCAATTTTAAGGCAGGCAGCTTGCTCAGTGAGCTCTTGTCCCCGAGTTTCAACTTACCCTGAAGTCTTAACCCAGGTGCAGCAGGTGGTACTGGCCACAACGCAGACGCCTCCTCGCTCAGCTAAAAGGTAGTCCAGAGCTATCCTATCCTTAAGAGCAATTTTAGCCAAGGAGACCAAGGGTTGTTATTGGGCATCTACTGCTTTAGCAGCAAAGTGCAATATTTTTGAGTTAAGAAGGGGTTCCTGACTATAGCCTCCTTTGTAATTTACTCCTAACCAGAGAAGTAGGGACCTACCAAAGGGTGTGAATCTGGAATCACAGAACCTCCTCATAAGTCCTTTCTAGCTGGATGAGGCAACTCCAGGGAAGTTGATCAATGAGATGTCCCAATTCATTTGTGAACAGTTAGGGGCGCCATTAGATGACCTAAGAGGCATTGCCTGATCAGGCACTAGCATAATCTAGTACAGACCACTCCAGTCAACTCGTGTTGATAGAGTCACTCAAAGGGATGGTTGTATTTTCCTGTTGGAGTCAAGGGTTGGTTTGTTTTTCTCCTAACCTGAAATAATAATAAAAATTGTTCTAAGTAGCAGAGTTTACTTCCCCTGCCCACCACCCCTTAACAGTGACTTGTAAGATACAGGTGATGTGTTATCTTTCCAGGTCAATACAAAATTAAAGGACAGAAAGGGAAGAACAAAGGGACTCATAATTAGTTAAAATATGAGGACTTAATCCAGTCTTGGAAAGAAGCAGTTTGCCTCAGTGTCAACTCCTTCTCTTCCTAGTCAGTTTGATTTGGACAGCTCCAGCCTTTGGATAAAACCAGATGTCAGGCAGAGCCCCCTTTAGCTGTGATATGTACAGTCCCTGAGGTATGTGCCACATGGTTAGTAAAGAGATCTTGATATAGTCCTTCTCAAAGAGATCCAGGGGGAGACTTTGTTCTTACTGATTCCAAATCATAAAGGTGGGGAAAAATTGGAAGCATTACTTTGGAGAGTCATAGCCAGACATTTGAAGAAGCTAGAATTCAGGATCCAGTTCAAGTTACAGGTGTATTACAAAATCTTAAAGATGATTATTGGGACTAAAATCTAACATAGACAAAGGTGAAAGCATAGTTTTTCTTTTACAGTTATCCCTGTTTCTTTTTTCCAAAGATAATCACAGCAAAAACTAATTTTTTGCACTAAATTTGGATTGATTATATTACTATGATGAGAATAGTAAATGACCTTATGAGCTCTTCTTAAGACTACTTTTCTAGTACTTTTCATAAGGATTCTCAAATCAAACTCAAAAACTGCTTGAAGCCAGGAAGCCAAGCCAAGTCTCCTAAAGCTGTCTGGTCATATCTGAGTCTATACGTACCTCTCTCAAATAAAATATTCCAGTCAGAGCCTCCATTATTAATATATATCCAGTGTTTCTAATTGTGTCCTGTTACAAAGAGACCAGATTTTTATTTAACTCAGGTAAATAACTATGTTGCCGTGGAAAGAATACTCAAGAGTTGTCAAATTTTAGAGGGATCAAAGTAGAGAGAAAAAGTAAATATTTCACCTTTGTTCACAAAAGTGTATTTTACCAGATTGCTGATAGCTTTAAAAGAAAATAGAAAGTTTCTTTCATCTAGACAAACAAAACCTTAAGAAACCAGCAGTATTTTCCTTCCTCAGTTCATTTAGTCCCATGTACTTTTTCTGTTTAAATTCCATTTTTCCCTTAGTTCTAGGAATTCTTACTAGTTCAGTTTTATGATCTTAAAGTAATCAGAAACCTGTACTTGTCATGAGTTCTTTCCATGAATCCCCTTGAAAATACAGCACTTCTGTAGGAACACTTTTTCCAAAGCATCAGAATAAAACAATAGCTCTCTGTCAATGACGAAAGACAAAAATGCCTGTTATTAAAGATTTGATGAGACTTTATTAAAATGGAATTGACAAGAAAATTTGGTTATTTCTGGAAAGTACAATACTTGAGGATAATTACTGGAATTATATCTGATAATGTTATACTAGGACTTATCAGATTTTTAGTTTTATTAGTACATAATTTTGAGGACACACTTACACATCTATACAGACAAAACATGAAGGTTTAATATTATTTATTTGGCAATGCTTCCCATGTAATTTAACATATCAACTAAGTCTAATTTGTTTAATTTGCCCTTATAAAAATAAGGACAGAGAACAAATCTTTTGAGATATTCCAAAGGCCCTCTGGACTATGCTGCAGTTAGCTTGAAGTAAAAAAGATTTCATGGAGTTAACATTCCAGATTCCTATGCAATCCTGTTCTTTACAGCATTGGATTTTACTTTCATCACCAGACACACCCACAGTTGAGCATCATTTTCGCTTTGGCCCAGCCACTTCATTCTTTCAGAGCTATTAGTAGTTCTCTTCCACTCTTCCCCAGTAGCATACTGGACACCTTCTCACCTGGGGGGCTCATCTTTCAAGGTCATATATTTTGCCTTTTTGTGCAGTTCATGGAGTTCTCATGGCAAGTATACTGGAGTGGTTTCCCATTCCCTCCTCCAGTGGATCACATTTTGTCAGAACTCTCCAGTATGACCCATCTGTCTTGGATAGTCCCACCCAGCATGGCTCATAGCTTCACTGAGTTGCACAAGCCTCTTCTGCATGACAAGGCAGTGATACGAACATACTAAACAATGTTCAAACTACCGGACAGTTGCACTCATCTCCCATGCTAGTAAGGTTACGCTCAAAATCCTTCAAGCTAGCCTTCAGCATTACGTGAACTGAGAACTTCCACATATTCAAGCTGGGTTTAGAAAAGGCAGAGGAACCAGAGATCAAATTGCCAACATTCACTGGATCATAGAGAAAGCAAGAGAATTCCAGAAAAACGTCTAGCTCTGTTTCAGTGGCGACACTAAACCTTTTGAATGTATGGATCATAACAAACTGTACAAGACTGTTAAAGAGATGGGAATACCAGACCATCTTACCTGTTCCCTGAGAAACCCACATGCAGGTCAAGAAGCAACAGTTAGAACCTGAAATGGAACAAATGACTGGTTCAGAACTGATAAAGGAGTGCAACAGTGCTGCTCATTGTCACCCTGTGTATTTAACGTATACCCAGAGTACATCATGCAGAATGCTGAGCTGGATGAGTTACAAGTTGGAATCAAGACTGCTGGGAGAAATAACAACCTCAGATATATGGATGATACCACTTTAATGGCAGGAACTAAAGAGCCTCTTGATGAGGGTGAAAAAGCCAACTTAAAACTCAATATTAAAAAAAAGTCTAAGATCATGGCATCTGCTCCCATCATCATTTCATGGCAAATAGAAGGGGAAATGGTGGAAGCAATAACAAATTCCCTCTTCTTGGGCTCTAAAATCACTGCAGATGGTGACTGCAGGCATGAAATTAAAAGACAATTGCTTCTTGGCAGGAAAGCTTTGACAAACCTAGACAGTGTATTAACAAGCAAAGACATCACTTTGCCGAGAAAGGTCCATCTAGTCAAGGCTGTGGTCTTTCCAGTAGTCACGTATGGATGTGAGAGCTGGACCATAAAGATGGTAGAGTGACGAAGAGTTGATGCTTTCAAATTATGGTGCTCTTAAAAGCCCCTTGGACAGCAAGGATATCACACCAGTCAATCTTAAAGGAAATCAACCCCGAATACTCATTGGAAGGATTTATGCTGAAGTGCTAATACTTCAGTCACCTGATGCGAAGAGCCGTTTCATTAGAAAAGATCCTGATGCTGGGAAAGATTGAGGGCAAGAGGAGAAGGGGACGACAGAGGATGAGATGGTTGGATGGCCTCACTGACTCACTGGACATGAATTTGAGCAAACTCTGGGAGATAGTGAAGGACAGGGAAACCCGGCGTGCTGCATTCCATGGGGTCACAAAGATTCGGACGTGACTTTGGGACTGAACAACAACAACAACAGTGAAAGATTTCATTTAGAATTCGATTTCTGGGAAGTTTGTCAAAAATGTCAAAAAATTTTAAGATACTTGGTCAAATAGGATCATAGCATCCTATTGGGTCAAATAGGATCCTATCACTATGAAATAATACTTAGTTATCTATTTAACCAAAGTGACAGACTTCACAGGCAAATACAGAATGGTACAGTTTGAAATTAATTTAATTCTTTTAAAGTTGTAAAGATTAGGTTTACTTAAGTAATCAAAACCTGATAAAGATGACTTGGAACATAGTGATTATTTTGGCAGGCACAAGATCTTTGTTTTTCCTAGGCAAATCATTCAAAAGGTAAACAAAAACCATTTGCAGTCTGTTATTATCAAGAGCAGACTAATAGTTCAAAATAACTTTGCACCAGCTTACTTTTGATGTTAAAACTCATTTACTTAATTAAATTTATTCCAATCTTAACCAGTTTTAACCACACATGAAATTCCTTTCCCTTATTTCTGGTAGTTACCATTGCATATATTAGCATTTGTAAACCATAAAAACATCAAATTTCTTTCTAGTATAAACTAAGATGCAAGCACTTATGAACTGTCTTTTGTATTAGCATTCTGTTTACTGGCAAAATTATAAATATTTTTTATAATTTCTTGAAACACATGCTTTCTTACAGAAAAGTTCTCAGAATGGCATAAAACGTGTTTATTTACAATCTAAAATATCTTTAATTCCTCTGTAAAACAGAGCAAGAAATGGGTAAACTTATAGTTATTAATGTTTCAGTGTTTTATCTTATTTGGAAATAATCTGGATATTCAAGGAGTTTAACCATCACTTAACTTAGCAAAACTACAAAGTTTTAAGTTACCAAAATATTTGGGGAAATTATTTTAAAAATTGACCAATCACCTTTTTATCATACTTACATCTATTTAATTTACTTATCTTTATCAATTAAGGATTAGATTCCTTATGGAAATTTCATCACACCAAATTATTTTCTTGTTGACAGATTTTGTAAAATTAACTTATTTTAATTAATAAACCCAGATAGAATAAAAGTTGTATGTTTACTTTATATTCAATATTGATAACTCTAAGATGTGTCTATTTTAATCAAACCAACAAATTTAAACTACCTTTAATATCAAATGTTTCCCCAGAGCATGTGAATCTGAAAGGCATTTTGGTTATTTTCTATTAGAATTTTGAGAATTCTTATGAGTACTGTTTATATAAGTATTTGTTAAAGTCATTTAAGTGGAGCTCTTTTCAGTTCAGTTCAGTCGCTCAGTCATGTCCGACTCTGTGACCCCATGGACTGCAACACGCCAGGCCTCCCTATCTGTCACCAACTCTCGGAGTTTACTCAAACTCATGTCCATTGAGTCAGTGATGCCATCCAACCATCTCATCCTCTATCATCCCCTTCTCCTCCCGCCTCAATCTTTCCCAGCATCAGGGTCTTTTCCAATGAGTCAGCTCTTCACATCAGGTGGCCAAAGTATTGGAGTTTCAGCTTTAGCATCAGTCCTTCCAATGAATATTCAGGATTGATTTTCTTTAGCATGGACTGGTTGGATCTCCTTGCAGTCCAGGGGACTCTCAAGAGTCTTCTCCAACACCACAGTTCAAAAGCATCAATTTTTCTGCACTTAGCTTTCTTTATAGTCCAACTCTCACATCCATACATAACCACTGGAAAAACCACAGCCTTGACCTTTGTTGGCAAAGTAATGTCTCTGCTTTTTAATATGCTATCTAGGTTGGTCATAAATTTTCTTCCAAGGAGCAAGCATCTTTTAATTTCATGGCTGCAGTCATCATCTGCAGTGATTTCAGAGCCCCCAAAAATAAAGTCTGTCAATGTTTCCACTGTTTCTCCATCATTTGCCATGAAGTGATGGGACCAGATGCCATGATCTTTGTTTTCTGAATGTTGGGCTTTAAGCCAACTTTTTCACTCTCCTCTTTCACTTTCATCAAGAGGTTCTTTAGTTCTTCTTCACTTTCTGCCATACTGGTGGTGCCATCTGCATATCTGATGTTATTGATATTTTTCCCAGCAATCTTGATTCCAGCTTGTGCTTCTTCCAGCCCAGCGCTTCTCATGATGTACTCTACATATAAGTTAAATAAGCAGGGTGACAATATACAGCCTTGATGTACTCCTTTTCCTATTTGGAACCAATCTGTTGGTCCATGTCCAGTTCTAACTGTTGCTTCCTGACATGCATACAGATTTCTCAAGAGGCAGGTCAGGTGGTCTGGTATTTCCATCTCTTTCAGAATTTTCCTTAGTTTGTTGTGATCCACACAATCAAAGTCTTTGTCATAGTCAGTAAAGCAGAAATAGATGTTTTTCTAGAACTCTCTTGTTTTTCCAGTGATCCAGCAGATTTTGGCAATTTGATCTCTGGTTCCTCTGCCTTTTCTAAATCCAGCTTGAACATCTGGAAGTTCACAGTTCATGTACTGTTGAAGCCTGGCTTGAAGAATTTTGAGCATTACTTTACTAGTGTGTGAGATGAATGCAGTTGTGCGGTAGTTTGAGCATTCTTTGGCATTGCCTTTCTTTGGGATTGGAATGAAAACTGACCTTTTCTAGTCCCATGGCCACTGCTCTTTTACAGATTAATTTTAATAATATTTTCCAGTAGGAAATACCACATATCTGCAACATACCTATGTAGACACATACAGACAAATGTAAACAGAGACCTTGTAGTTTCACTTTAAAATTTTAGCCGTGAGACAGGTATAATAATATAAAACTCACTAGTTATAAAATGACAGTTGGGATCATATAAGTTTACCTGCTCAGATGGCTAACATTTTTTCTGTTAATATTTGTGGAGAAGACAGTTTACATTTGTATTTGTCCTTGACAAGTAATGTTATGGAAGCTGTGGAGATGTTTGAATTTTTAAAAAGTCCTCTGTCCCCTTTTCTTTTAGTTTTAGAAATTGGAGATTGTCTGGATCAGGGTTCCCAGAGGACATGAGATGAAATATTTATATCTCAAAGGCACAGGGAAAGAATGTAAGCCCTCCAATAATTTGAACTGTTTTTAGAGTCACATTTCTGGTTTTGTAGAGATTTGTAAGATAAGGACAATTGCTTTTAATTCTTCAAGGAACTGGGTTGATACTTAAATTACATTGTAAGTTGATCTATCCGTTCAGTTACAATATCATCAATGAGGAGAGAGCTTATAAAAAACTTCTATCAGACTCTGAATATCGGTTTCTAATCTCTGATGAACTTTTGACTATTGAGGAACTTTTTAAAAAATTATTTTAAATACCCTGACAATTTTTTAACCAGGACAAACAGTAAATAATTTTGGCAGTATTGAATGACCCATTGGACTCAAGATGTATTCTCAAAGACAGGGAGAAGGATATTTTATTTTCCTTTCCCTATCAGGTACTATAGGGCTTCTCAGGTGGTGCAAATAGTAAAGAATCCGCCTGCCAATGCAGGAGACACAAGAAATGTGGGTTCAATCCCTGGGTCGGGGAGATCCCCTAGAGAAGGGAATGACTACACACTCTAGTATTCTTGCCTGGAAAAGTCCATGGACAGAGGAGCCTTAATGGGCTATAGTCCATGGGGTCGCAACAAACGAGTTGGACTTGACTGACAAATCACTCACATACCAGCTACTCTAGACAGATTTGGGAAAGTTGACCCTGGTAAGAATTTCATCATTAGCCAGCTTCTTCCAGCTTTATCAGGATCCCCTCTGCAGATTCTGAATAGGATTTAAAATGGAGTGAGTAGCTCTGATATTTACCACATTATGGAAAGGTTTTTTTAAAAAAATAATTTTAATTTTAGTTTCACCTTGGCATTAAAAATTTAGTTGAATGGAATAATGTGGCAGTTTACGAGAAAAAAAGTCCTGTAGTCTTATCAACTCTGGAAGGGGGCTATATGGGGGCATCTGTAAGGCCATTAACTTGACACTCTTATTCATGGTCCTGTAGTCTTTTTAGAGCAGAAAACCAATTCAACCAGAGGATTACTAGAAAGAGTCGTCCAGTAAGTGAGGAAGGAGGGAGTTACATCAGTCTCAGAGTTCTTTTGTCTTAGGTACCTCTTATATTGTTAATTTTTCATTAGCCTTTAACAACAAATCTTTCAATGAAGCTACTTTGGAATCTTGCAGACTTTTCAAGGCTTCTGGGTACTAATTAAAATAGGTATCCCATAAAGAAGATGTGATACATGTATGTAATGGAGTATTACTCAGCCATAAAAAAAGAATGAAATAATGCCATTTGCAGCAATGTGGATAGACCTAGATTATGCTATGTGAAATAAGTCAAACAGAGAAAAACAAACATCATGTGATATCCCTTATATACGGAATCTAGAAAATGACACAAATGAACTTATTTACAAACAGAAACAGACTCACAGACTTGAAAAACAAACCTATGCTTATAAAAGGGGAAATGTCAGAGTAGGTGGGGGGGATAAATTAGGAGTTTGGGATTAATATATACACACTACTATAATAGGTAACCAATGAGGGCCTACAGTATAGCTCAGGGAACTATATTCAATATTCTGTAATCACCTGAGTGGGAAAAGAATCTGAAAAAGAATGAATATATGTATATGTATAATTGCATCACTTAGCTGTACCCGTGAACTAACACAACACTGTAAATCAACTATACTCCAATACAAAATAAAAATTAAATTAAAAATAAAAGAAAATAGGTATCCCATTCAGTTTGATTTGGAAGACTTTGCTTTTAAATGCACTTTTTCAATGATCTTATCTAATGGAATGTTCCTTCTAATGGCCATTATAATTCTCTTGAGAACTGACAGCAGTTTGGCAGGATCCTAGCCACAAATGAGGTGCAACCACACTTTTATCTGGTCCTATTTCAAGGCCTCTTACCCCATGGCTACCAAGCTAAACTCTTAGGACACAGTAAGATGTTGCCATTTTTGTGGACTTCTACAGCTTCTGGGATTATAGTTCTCAGATATAAAATGAGTAGGTGTGCAGACTTGACTGTTTATAAATTAAAGATTCCATGCCTTTTAACTAGCTTCTATCTACCTAAAACCAGACAAACAAACATGCACTGTAATATGTTGTCAGTAACCAAGAGAGAGTACTGCATTCTGGCCAAGAGAAGGCCCAGTACACCGTCAATTCCCATGGAACCTTGACTGGGGAAAGGATTGAACCAGCAGAACTCAATAAATGGGGACTGAGGACTGCAGGACTCCCCATGGATGGGGAGCTGTGAGCCACCACTAAGAGCTCCCACATGGATTTTCAGAAAGAATCAAGGGCTGGGGATTTCCTACTCAAAAACCTGGGGATTACAACCTGAAAGCTAGGAGCTTTGCTTTGGGAAGAGTAATTTGACAGCTCGATTGGGCTCCAGGTGGAACCATCTGGCAGCTCAAAGCTGACCTGCCCTGGGTTGGAAAACCAATTAGATTGGGAGTTCAATGCAAAGAGAGCAGAGCTCAGAACTGAGAACTTACCTAAGACTCTCAGAAGTGGCAAGAAATACAGTGAACTCAAAAAAGGTATTTGTAGGTGCCATGCCTTCATTTCTTGTTGTCCCCAAATGCTGTTACAAGTTTACTTTGGATCACATCACAGCCACTAACACTGTTAAAAAAACAAAATTCAATTCAGTACATTTTAAAGATCTATTTGGCTTTATTGAATGATTCACAAATCTTGTATCATCCCATTCAGCAAGCAGAAAGCAGTTGTGAGGAATTGGACAAAATGGAAGACTTTTATGGGCAGAAGAGGAGAAGAAGTGGGTTTTCCAGGCTTAGATAACCTGCCTGTGGGAGATAAAGGGGTTTGTGTGACAGATTACCTCATCATTATATACCAGAGACTTCCAGACTGACTAGTTAAGACTACATTCCTGGGGGAGGTTGTCACTGCAGTTAGTTAGATATTAAGTCTTGGTTCACCAACCTGGGGCTTAGTACAAGAGACTCCATTTGGAGCCTGTGATTTCTTTTAACAAAAAATAAGACCAAAAAAAAAAAAAAAAGCCAGACTATATTGAAACCTCATGATAACAAGGGATTCCTTCATTCCACAATCTAGCAAACACAAGAATGACCCATAGGAAGAAGGAGATAAGCTGTAAATGTTAATAGTTACTTTGACTGTAAATGAGCAGTTGATGTGTTAGAGAAAGGTGATTGCATTTTATTTTGGACCAATAATTTCTATTTGGGAAGGAGAATAAAAGAATTAATATAACCCCTGAAGTTGGCAGGAAGGGTCAAGTCTGCAGAGCTTCAGGTGTAAGGTGCTGGGGTCCCTTTGTGAATACTGCCAAGCACCAGGGGACGGTCTGGCATTTAAGCAGACGGCTTGAAGGCAGGACTAGAAATATCCAGTTATTGTAAGAGCAGTGAATTCACTAGGGAGACAAGAAAGGGCATGTAAAAACTTTTGATTAGGGTCCAGTTCTTTCCATGTCCTCAAGTACTGAAATTCTGTCTCCTATCAAGATAGTGGTGATATTGTCACAACTGACAGAGAATATTGCTATCTCTAAAACTGGCAGACTCTTATTCAGGTCTTCTGAAATTGTCCTTTAGTTCTAGTGTTCTAAGTTCAGCAACTACATTTTCATGTTTATAGTTTTTATGTGTGTGTGTGTTAGTCACTCAGTCGTGTCTGACTCTGTGACCCCTTGGACTATAGCCTGCCAGGCTTCTCAGTCCATGGAATTTGCCAGGCAAGAATACTGGAATGGGTTGCCATTTCCTTCACCAGGGGGTCTTCCCAACCCAGGAATTGAACCTGGGTCTCCTGTGTTGCAGGCAGATTATTTACTGTCTGAACCACCAGGGAAGCCCCTCTAATTGTCTGATTTCAACATTTTTGTATCCATCTTAGGGTAGTGATACTGTATTCATATTTACTCACAATGATCTTCAATTTGTGTCAACAAGTTTCAACAATCATTAGAGGATACTCTTCCCCTCCTTTCTCCCTTTAGCTTGTGCACCTCCTCAATTTAGCTGCTCAATAAACTCTTAAGCAAATTGTGTGAATTTAAGTCGATCCCTGGCGGAATCTATTTTTAGTATTTTGAAAATTTTGTTACCCTTATCCCTAGTTACCATCTCATTTCTGATTCTTCTATTGAAGACATTCTTTAACTGTTATTATCAAAAGTATAAAATTTGATTATTATTAATTTAGGGGTTTAACCACGTGGGAGAATTCATGTGTATTTATCATCTCTCACTCTTTCTCTCTTGTAATGCACACAGATTAAAATAATGAATAAATGCTATAAAGTCCTTGCCTATGGAATATTTCTAGTCTAGTGGGGAGATGTAAAACAAGCTCACAATTCTAACACAATTTGATGAGTGTCATAATAAGGATAAGCATAAGAGTGCTGTGGTAATACATAAGAACAAAAATAACAGTAAGCACTTAACTATAAAGATTAAGTTCTTTGAAGAGTCTTAGTAAGTTTTTCATTCTGGTTATATGTAAACATAATGAGATAATTATCTTGTGAAATTTGCATAGTATAGTGTGTGTGCTTAGTCACTTCAGGGATCGACTCTGCTATCCCATATACCGTAGCCCACCAGGTTCCTCCATCCATGGGATTTTCCTGGCAAGAATACTGGAGTGGGTTGCCATTTCCTTCTCCAGGGAATCTTCCCAACCCTGGGATTGAACCTGAATCTCCTCTATTTCCTACATTGCAGGTAGATTCTTTACCTCTGAGCCACCGGGGATCAAATCATAATTACGTAATTTCATGTGTCTAAAGAAGAGAGCTGCACTTTGTAGATAAATGTAAAATAAGCTTTAGTATATTACTTACAAATGTCATAGAAATGTATAAATGACCATGCTGATTGTTAATTTTTTTCAATATGGTATAATGATATTCATGATCATTATAAAAGAGCAAGAAATATTTGCAGAGGGGAAAATGCTTCTTTGGCAGTTTGAAGAGTGAACATTTTTGAAGAGCAGATTGTCTGAGATCATGTTTTATCAGAATGCTTTACCCCTTGAATATCTTCTACAAATACTGAGAAATATTTTGTACCTAAGCAAGTCAAGCATTATTTTTTTAACTGTGGTTGCTTTAAAACACTGATGTATATTTCTCCTTTTACCTATTATTGATAGATAAGGGTGACCTCACTTTTTACAGGTAGTGAAATTGTTCCATCATGCAAAGCATTTTTAAAAAGTGTTTGTAACAAGTATGCATTTGGTGTCAGTGGCTAGTTGTGTTCATGTAGACTTGTATCCCCAACTGGGCCCATGTAGTCAGGCAGCTGAGTTGCAGTGAGTGACTGTGGATTCTTTGTTTACCAGAAGCTTTAGCCTTACAGCTAAATTGACAAGACACTTAGAAGCATCAGTTGTAGCAATTAAGGAAAGAAAAAATTGTGAACCATTTATCTGAGGGCTGTTAGATCATAATTTTTAGTGACATAATAATCACCTTAAGCACATTAGTGGTTGCACAATTTGGGGATGAGCAGATATTCATGGTGTAAAATGTGACTTTAACTTTTTTAATATTGAATTTTAAATATTTGTTAAATTCTCTGCAATGATAATGATAAGGAAAATAAAATAGATGAAAAATCACTCTGCCTCTGGAGATGTTCAGAGATGCTCAGCTGTTCAGAGGCAATGAGAGCTGAACACTTCACAGCAAATACAGCTATGAGATGTGGTAACATAACTTTTCTTCAGGAGATGATAGCACCCAAGAAGATCATAAGCTCCCTGAAGCAGAGACTTGACCCCGTGTCACTGCTGACACTTAAAGGGACGCATCAAAGTCTGCCTGTTCCCATGACTCATGGGAGTCCTGACTTAGACTGTGGGATCATGGAGTTGCCAACTTCAGGACATGTGTGAGAAATTCCCAGATGCATAGCGCTGGCCTGTGTCAACATAACTAGTTAAGTGCGATAAAGAAATTTTGGCTTTGGGTTCTGGCTTCCCACTATCATAAATTAAGATGTTATTTCTCCTTTCCAGAAACTGGAGATTCTTGTTTTCTCTTAAAATATCTGAAATTGAGCTGTAGTGAGAAACCAATCCAAGGATTTACTTTAAGAAGAGGCTTTTTGTTAAAGTTTCATATGAAAAATAATGGATGATTCTAGGATGATTCAAGTAGCCCCAGTTACCTAGTAATTGGACATCAATATCTTGCAAGCTCTTACATAGATTTAGTTCCCCAAACTTTAAACTGTGATGGTATGGGTTGTTAGAAAGAAAATTAATCCTAGGGTTCAACAGTAGAAAAGAGGGAGAGGAAAGGAATAAAGTGTATATCTGGGCTCTGAGTTTACCTTTGCTGTCAACACAGCACTGCAAAAGCCAGGGACCCTTTAAAAGAAGAAAGAGGGTGGAGAGGAAGAAAGGAAAGGAACGGAAATGGGGAGAGAAGTATATCTAAGTTAAGTAGCCCATCATTTGGGGGAGATCTTTAAAAAGCTTTTATCAAAAAACCTGTTTTGGGGACTTCCTTGGTGATCCAGTGGTTAAGACTCTGCCTTCTAGTGTAGGAGGTGCAGTTGCTATCTCTGGTTGGGGAGCTAAGATCCTACATGCCTAATGGCCAAAAAGCCAAAACATAAACAGAAGCAATATTGTAACAAATTCAATAAAGATTTAAAAAATGGTCCACATTAAAAAAAAAATCTTTAGAAAACAAACAAACAAACATGTTTTAGGAATGGTGATAGTGATTTAGTCGCTAAGTCATGTCTGACTCTTTGCAACCCTATGGACCATAGCCTGACAGGCTCCTTTGTCCTTGGAATTGTCCAGACAAGAATTCTGGAGTGGGTTGCCATTTCCTTCTCCAGGGGATCTTCCTCACCCAAGGACTGAACATGCATCTGTCTCTTGCATCTCCTGCATTGCAGGCAGATTCTTTACTGCTAAGCCACCAGGGAAGCCTATTTTAGGAATAGCATGGAACATAAATAAGAAGGAGGTATTTGATTATCAGTACCTGATTAGGAATTCCCTGCCCTTCCAGACTAAAAAGGTATAAAATGGCTGGGATCAAAGCAACTAATTGAGGCTTGTCTATGGCTGGTAATGACAGGCTTGCTTTCATGATTTTGCTTTGAGAGTATGAAGGTAGAAAACTTTGACATTCTGCATCATTTGTGGTGTTAATCTGTGTGTCAAGGACAAGGTTATTTTCATGTGTATAAATAAGGTGACTAGTTGCAACATTGGTCTTGATTATTTTATTTTTTCCTGATTAATATATCTTTCTGTGCCAATTTTTTGGTCTGTTTTTACACAGTTTTGTGTAGCAACCCTCCTATAAACTAGTTCATATATGTAAATATTTTAGGAAAAATGAGTCAAATACTAATTACCTAAAAATGTACCTGTAATATACATGTAGCAACATGACTTGGCTGAGCTTTTGCAATTAAACTTTTTAAATCTTTCTACATATTGATTATAATGTAATTTTGATATTAAAATATTTAAATATAGTATTGCATCATATTTTAAATCGACTTTCTTACATGACACATTTGATTTGAAAATTGTCTTCCAGAGGTTATATTTGGACAAATGAAACTTTCCCCCGACTTGGAAATCTAGCAGGCAAAGGCATTTATTTAACATAAATTTATAAAGATGGTCTAGAAGTAAAAATGCACATGAGAAAACTAATATGTAAGAGTCCATTAAAAATGGTCAGATATATTAATATGAGTTCAGATTGTATAATCACAGAGGAGCAGGTGACAGAAAAATAACAGAAATAGTTTAGGCACAACCAGCATAAATCAAGCATAGAATTGACTTTACTTAGAACCTAATGTTAGTAGAAAGCTGACTCTTAAAATAGAGGCTTAAGTTTCTTGTGAAGAGGCTGATAGTAGCCTGAGTGATAAAAGTCATTGAGGGAATATATTCACAAAAGAAACACGAAATAAGAATGCAAAGCCACATTTACTATTGTAGCTGTTTAATGCAAATACATGTAAAAAATATATTAATAAGAAAGTTGATATGACTCAACTAATACATGCCACTAATGGAAAATAAGACATTTATTATAGTTGATAATAGAGTTGTTTTCACTTTTTTAAGGGACTAACTGTCATGCTAACTTTAAGTCATTTTATTATTGAATGCGTACCTTATTCAAGTTACTTGCTAAATGGGATTCAAAGACCCTAATATGCCTACCCTCAGGCTTCCCATATGATCCTAGAGCAGTGAAGATGAATCTATAAAGCCTTTCACTTATCCATCCGTTTATTCCATACTTATAGAATCCTGAGTAGTATGAGGATGCAGCGTTGAATCAAATGCATATTACGTAGGAAGTGTATGGATCATGGATCACAGGCCTTTGTGGGGGTGATGGTAGAGATCAGCCCCTGAAACTACATGGAATCAAGATTGGAAAGGCAAGTAGATCAAAGAAGTTTTAGGCAGCAAAAGATATGTCCACTACAGATAGTGACTTATCTGTTGATTTGCAGTTTAGTCACCGGCTTGCCTTTTCTACAATGGATTTTAACCCAAGAGTAGCAGTTTGAATTGCCTTCAGGTACAACTCACAAAACTTAGCTTAAATAATGAGTAAACCTTTTACTTAATATTAATGCTAAGTTTTCACAGAGAGTCAAAGTTCTCTGAGTCACTGGTTTAAAGACATCATGAAGGAACCAAGTGCTTTCATTTCTCTGCCCTGCTGTCTTGATGAGGTTTTCTCGCTCATGCAAGATGGCTACAGCAATTTCAGTCTTACACCAAGACCAATGTCCAGAGGCAGAAAAGAGACCGTCTCTTCCTATGCCTCTCAGGAGCAAGGGCACAGTTCCTAGGATACACACCTCTCACCCACATAGAGGTGTGTGTCTAGATAGAAAATTTCTATCACATCTCATGAACCAGAATTTGTTTCACGCCCATTCCCAAGCCAATCCCTGACCTGGATTAGGATACTCATCAAAAATGGATTGACTGGACTTCCCTGGTGGTCCAGTGGTTAAGAGTCCACCTGCCAATGAAGGGGACATGGGTTTGATCCCTGGTCCAGGAAATCCACATGCCGTGGGGCAACTAAGCCCATGCACCACAACTACTGTGCCAGAACTCTAGAGTCTGCACAGACTGCAACTACTGAAGCCCACACACACTAGAGCCCGTGCTCTGCAACAAGAGAAACCACCATAATGAGAAACTCACACACCACAACTAGGGAGTAGCCCCCACAGCTAGAGAAAGCTCCCATGCAACAACGAAGGCCCAGCATGGCCAAAAATAAATGCGTTACTTTTAAAAACAAAGTTAAAAATAAATAAATAAAATTTTAAAACAGAATGACAACTAGGAACAGAACTCCAGTGTTTACCACTTAATTTGATTAAGTAAGTATAGCAAATAAAATGAAAGAATGATTCTCAGAGACTATGCTTGGAATCTTGCTCTAGAAACTGAAGTTCTTTTGAGTGTGAAAAATAGATAAAACAGACTCTGCCCATCCAAGTACTGTAGTGACATGCCTTATAGAATGTGTAATTATGCCATTTATAAGTTGATAAGACTGTCTTCTTAGCACTCCCTGAACTATGTGCCACCCAGCAGACGGTCTATGCCACTTATCTAAAGAATAGTCTGACATTAAGTAGTGATTATTCACACTAGGGAGAATGGATATCCCTACATAACAGAGACTCTCTTAGCTTACTTCCTTATTTGGAAAAATTAAAACATGTCCAAAATGTATAGCAGGCATCTCAAAATGGCATTGTAGCAGCTAATATGTATTTGGGAGGTAAGGGGAACCAGCGCCCCGTCCTCTCCAGAGAAGCAGACCTCATGTGACAGCAAATTGCTTGGGGGTCACACAGCTCCATTTATCCTGCGTGAAAATTAGGATTAGTGGACTTTCCATTAACTCTCCAGACAACAGCTTCTAATTTCCCCCGTGAATCTGCCCGCCTCCAGTGGCTCACGTGCTATTTATCTTCATCTGCATGTGTACCACATTTCTGAATTCATGAATTACAATTACTTTACTTGAATGGAAACAAATTCTAGGGAGAGTTAAATTCCTAAAACCAACACAGGTCCTCTTTTCTTCCCCCCTCAGAGAAGTATACTTTTTACATTCAAAAAACTTTTCTTTATTTTACCAGGGCTGGGGGCAAATAGAAATTGATCCCCTCAGTTATTTCATTATTTTGGCTCCCTAATTTCTTCCTGTAACATATTTTTGTATATAGGGTGAAATTCAACACTTTGAGTTTAATTGGTTTCACACTTGCATCTCTTAAATTCTTGAGATGTAAATATCTTCACACAAGCGTGTTGGAGATTTAATACATATGGAAATAATCTTCACCTCATTTTAATAAGCACTTATCCCCAGCTAACTGCTAGGTACTGGCCATATATAAAGTAGATTGCTGATGAGAACTGACTGTATAGCACAGGGAACTCTGGTCAGTACTCTTTGTTGACCTAAATGGGAAGGAAATCCAAGGAAGGGGGGATAAATGTATCCATGTGGCTGATTCACTTTGCCGCAGTGAATACAGCAGAAACTAACACATAGTAAAGCAACCATACTCCATTCAAAACTAAAAATAAGGACAGTTTCCGGTACTTCAAAATCTTTACCATCTAGAGACAGAAGTCATTACGGTACAGAGGAGTGCCATCTCTACTGTGCTGGGAAGATGGTAGCTATGGCAGCAAGAAGCACAGGATGGAGATGACAGAGAGAAGGGACCAGTGCAGTCAGTGAATGCTGCCTTAGTCCTCTCTGACTGCTGAAATTTATTTCTCACAGTCCTGGAGACTGTAGCCATTTTTTTTTTTTTTTTTGCCTGTTTATCTCAAAACCCAGGAAGGCAGTCTGTAGAAGGTAGAATGAACCGGAAACCTTGAGAAGAATAAAGTGAGAGACGACGTGTTGCTAGAAAGACTAAGATCCAGAGGCGGTTCCATTCTTTCGTGAGACTACGCTGTTGCTTCTTGCCCTTGAGTCTTTTTTTTTTTTTTTTTTTAATATTTGTTTATTTACTTGACTGCACTAGATCTTAGTTTGGGCACATGGAATCTTCAGTCTTCATTGTGGCATGTGGAATCTCTTTAGTTGCAGCATGTGGGATCTAGTTCCCTGACCAGGGGGAACAACAGGACCCCCTGCATTGGGAACACAGAGTCTTAGCCACTGAACTAAGCCACCAGGGAAGTCCCGCCCTTGAGTCTTTAAACACACACACCCCTACCTATGTTTTTCTTAAGCTCACAAGAGTTTCTGCCTCTTGTAACTCAACAATCCTTAACCTCTACCTGCGTCTAGAACTGGCTCTGAATGGTCCCTCAAATCCTAAAACCTTTAGCCATCCACCTACCTTCCTCCTTTTCTGGAATGTAGACCCTCCTCAGCCACAGCCCCTCCATGCCACCTCCCCTCCTTACCTTCATACGGAAATGTTAATTCACCTGGAAGAACAGCCTACCTGACTCAGAAGCAAGAACTGTGCTGACAGATAAAGTTCTCCATGGGCTTCCCTGGTGGCTGGATGGTAAAGACTCCACCGGCAATCAGGAGACCCACATTTGATCCCTGGGTTGGGAAGATCCCCATGCCTGCCCGCTCTGGTATTCTTGTCTGGAGAACTCCATGGACAGAAGAACCTGGTGTGGACAGTCTATGGGTTCACAAAGAGTCGGACACAATAGAGCAACTAGCACTAGAAGTCTCCATAGGAGAGTTGAACATTTTATATTTGTATTACAATTATCATGTGTATCCTATTATTTCTTCCCAGGAAAACAATCTTCCTTATTGCTAAAATGAAAAATGACTTTGAAGGCATAAACCAATGACTTTAGAGTGAATTATTGTCCTACTTTATACCTTCCTCAAATGAAACTTGCAAGATTAATTGCAACCTTGAATATGACTGTATTGAAGTGTATTCGCTTAGCTTTGGCCTTCTAGAAATATGACATGAGTCATGCCCTATAAGCTTAAACCTAAAAGGAAAGATGGTGAAGTGGTAAATATATGCCATCTAGAAGATAAGTAATTTATAAAGAAACTTGTGCCTGGTTATTGGGGCTTCTCCCCTGCGACAAGAACATTTGGACCATGTGAAGGACAAATTGAGTACACTCTGACAGAGCTGACTATCTGCTGTCTCTGAACTGAAGTAGGTGGTTAAAGTAAATTATGGTTAAAATCTATCTTGAGAAAACTACATTTTATGCTGAGGAATCAACATGATTAAACTGTCATCCTGGGGAGAAGAGTTCAGGTCCAAAATATCTCTTAATTTGTAGCATACCGTCCACTTTCAGATTCCTTTTTCTCTTCTCGAACATTCTTTGCTCAATTTCCAAGTCCAGGGTAAAATTTGATTCACTGGGAACTGGTTCCTTGAGGGAGTCCAGCCTGGGTCAGGCTATATCCAATAGAGTAGCTCTTTTACTTGCTGTCTGTATCACCCCAGTTCCTCAGTTCAGTCCTCAAATAGGTGAATCTGTTGCCAATCCCTGTGGAGTTTGGAGTTGGAATAAGCAGCCGGAAGGCAAGACATGTTGGTTGACCTCTTAGGGGTTCTCCTCTCCTGACGTATCAGCCACTGGAGCAATTAAGCGGGGTAAACTTGGAGAACTATGACTGCTCTAGGAAGCATCTGATTGGTTCCAAGACCCACGCTAGGCTTGCAACCTCAGTTCTGTGTCTATTCCAGTGATAACTCTGTGCTCTGACTCAATCTACCTCACCCCATCCCAAGATACAAACAAAAGCATATAAGCCTCGAGAGAATACGTGATGATAAATTTCATGTTCATTCCCTCCTCTATTTCCAAGAATTAGCACTTAGTGGCATTTGGTGGTGTTTGCTAGATGGACAAATGACCTTCCTAAAGCCTCTTATGTTTGTGCTCATCTTGAGTTTCTCTGATGGTTCCTGACAATGGCTTCCTTTCTGACCCTCTCTCGGCATTCTGAACTTGATCGGCCCCACATGTGTTCTAGCTCCATGCAGCCGCACGACCTCAACAGCTCTCCGAGTTTCCTGAGCTGAGTAGTTCCTGCTGTGGCTTGGCGCCTCACTGAATCTCAGCCAAGCTACGGGAGATCCCCACAGCAGATTTCTAAAGAGCTTTGGGATTACAAGCAGTTTAGTTGAGGGATAATTTATTACTCTGTTTTAAGATAAAATTAGATCAGCCTTGGGCTCAGGGATGGAGAATATGAACAGATGCTTATTCTATTCTGTCCTTTTTCACGCTGTTCTTCCATCCTGAGCAGACTGATGTAGTAATCAAGAACAGAAACCAACCATGTGATGGGAAAGCATACAAAAGAACTTAATCTAAGTCCTTCTACTGAAAAGCATATATTTTTGGAAAAACCATAATAGGAGTTAACATGTACTGAGGTCTTACTGTTATCAAGCAAAATGCTAAAAACTTGACTGCAATATTCTCTTCTATAATTAGGACAACAGTAACGAGGTATTATTATCATTCCTCAGTTTTACAAGTTTAGAAGCTGAGACTCAGAGATTAAGTAATTTACCCAAAACCGGAGCAGCTACCTTGTACAACTCCACGAGTGCACTGCCACTGACATCTAAGTGAGTGGCTCTCCACTGCACTCCTCCAGGGACTGCTATTCATCTAGGCTCTAATCTGAATGTGTTCTCGGAGTAGAACAAGGCAGCTGCGCTCTTCACAGCAGACAGGAGCAATACTAGAGCTTGAACCCCAGTCAGCCTGATTTTAAAACCCAAACTCATCACCACTAAGCTCCACTGAGATAAACATTTGCGTTTTAGAAATATGATCTGCCCTTTTTTCAAGCGATTAGAGGGACAAAGGGGAACATATTCTGTTACAGTTGCAGGTGTTAGCCATTTTTCTGTGCAACACTTAACACAAAGGATCCCAGGTCTTTTGAAGCAGAGCCATTTCAGGCTTGATGACGCAGTTGTGGAGATATGTATCTAACCACATCAGAGGCCAGAGGAGATCAGTGGATACACCCCCAAAATGGTTCATAAGTGATTTGGGCTTATATTTATTTAGGATAGACTAGGATGACAACATCCCCCCTGTTGGGAAAACAATGACAATCATTTTCTCTATCCATTAGGCATTTTTGAAAGCCACGGTTTATAATGGAAATTCAGAAGGAATTTAAAAGCAAAACAAGAAAATGGTTTAGTAAACTATGAAGAGGCTTCCCCATTGGCTCACTGGGTAGAGAATCTGCTTGCAATGCAGGAGACACAGGAGATTCAGGTTTCATTCCTGGGTGAGAAAGATCCCCTGGAGGAAGAAATGGCAACCCATTCCAGCATTCTTGCCTAGAGAATCCCGTGCACATAGGAGCCTGTGGGCTGCTGTCCATAGGGTCGCACAGAGTCAGACACGACTGAAGCGACTTAGCATGCATGCATGCATTGGAGAAGGAAATGGCAGCCCACTCCAGTATTCTTGCCTGGAGAATCCCAGGGACAGAGGAGCCTGGTGGGCTGCCGCTATGGGGTCGCACAGAGTCGGACACGACTGAAGCGACTTAGCAGCAGCAGTAGCAGCAACCATGTAAGATATGTATATATGAAAAAACATAAGGGAATACATATAAACAAAAATTATAACTATTGTTATTAATATATTGGGGTTTGGGCATTATTGTATGTGATTCATTTTGTTGTTTCTACTTTTCATTGGTTCTGTCATGTTTGCCATTTTTAGCAAGAAAAGCAAAACTAATTTTAAACTGTATTTTCCATATGAGAGAAATACAATTTAAACATTTGTTTAGCAGCCCAATTTTTCTCCAAAAACAAGAAAAAAATCCAGTCAGAATTGTTCATTACACAGACTCATCCAACACTCCTGTCATTTAAAATGATCTAGGCGAGCATATAGCCAGTTCTTCTAAAGATCATTGCCTTTATAAGCATGTTGTAAACCACAGATTATCATAATTTATGAAATGTAGTAGAAGTGAGCCTATTGTTGCCATTCAAAGCATCTGTGAGGGGAAATACTGGTAATTAGCTTGCATACAATTTGAAATTTGATTTTTGAGATTGGTGCTTCCCTCAACATTTTCTTTTTGTTCTGTTTTGTTTAACTCCCTCTTTGCAAATATGGCATTGTAGATTCACCTGCCATCTTTAGCATGGATCATGTTCTTAAATGAATCGAATTGCAAAGAAGTTTGTCTCCTAACCCAGGTGACCATTGTAAGACTCCCATTGAAAATCAAAAGAAAATTCTGTCTCTTCTTCTGTGATGACTGGCTTTGGTGCTGAACACTTGCGGTTTTCAATTCAGGAATTTTTGTTTGTTTAAATCTGAGTCATAAAAATAGTGGGCTCAGGGCAGAATGAATCAGTCCATCAGTAATACATCCACTCTCCTTTCTAGTCCTTTTTGGTGGCTTTGCCTGCAAATCAGTGTCATAGGAAAACGGCAAGAGCTACTGAAGAAAAAGCGCTTCCCTGGAGGCTCAGACAGTGAAGGATTTGCCTGCAATGCAGGAGGCCTGGGTTCAATCCCTGGGTCAGGAAGATCCCCTGGAGGAGGAAATGGTAACCCCCTCCAGTATTCTTGCCTGGAGAATTCCATGGACAGAGGAGCCTGGCGGGCTACAGTCCATGGGGTCACAAAAGAGTCAGCACAACTGAGTGACTAACACTGCGCTGCTACACTGGAGAAAAAAGTTTGTCTTCTCTTCCTCAGGGTCACAAGTAGAGGTGGGAGGTAGCGGACACTTTACGGCAGGGGGTACAGCTGCAGCTGGAATATCAGCGTCGGTTTAGAAGTTACAGACGTTTCCACCTTCATTTAGACGGCCCTGAACTTGGCTGGACTGCCGGCGCACACATGGCTGAGGATTTCTAGCCAGGAGCCCAGGTGTGACACAGGCTCTCACGCTTTGCAGCTCTGTGACACGGCCTGTGTTACTCACTCCGCCATCTCTGACAGAGTTGTCACTCAGAAGAAATAAAGTGTGAAAGTATCTTATAAAGCGTGAAAGTGTGAAAGTATCTTATAAAGCAATGACTGTCTGTTCTCTACCTGCACCTTCTTCTAGCACATAATGGCTTGACTCATTGGCGTGTGTTTTTTAAATATTTACTTATGTGGCTGCCTTGGGTCTTAGTTGTGGCACATGGGAATCTTCATTGTGTCATGTGGGATCTTTTGTTGTGGCCCGGGGGCTCCAGAGCACGCGGGCTTCAGTAGTTGCCTTGCAAGGGCTTGGCTGCACGGTGGCATATGGGCATCTTAATTCCCTGACCAGGGGTCAAGCCCACGTCCCCTGTATTGCAAGTGGATTTTTAACCACTGCCCTACCAGCCAGTCCCTGCTGTGTGTGTGTGTGTGTGTGTGTGTGTGTGTGTGTGTGTTAAGTAGTTTTCTCAGACTTCTTGTTTCACTGTCATTCTCTCTGGCACTGGGACTCCTATATTTGGGTCCCCTTGGTTCTGGTCTCCAGTCAGACTCTTTGAGTCCACTTCCTGCTCGGTCATTAGCTGTGCATACACCACTAATTTAGGTGTCCACCTTGACCTTGATACACTTCTTTTCCAGGCTCATGCATGGTCCTGTGGGACCCTTATCCCCGCTTTGCAACTACGCTTATCCCACCAGGGAACATGCGGATGGTACCAGTCACCAGGGTGGGAGATTCAAGATGAACAGGATTATAAAGAAAGAAGGCTGAAAAATACCCAAATGAGGTTAGACCACGCTGAGTTGGAAGTGCCTGTGTTCTGCAACTCCCTTCCCCCCAGTAAAGATATTTAGGGGGCTGTTGGTACTAGAAATACAGATTAAAAAATCATAAGCCTGTTGGGGAGAGAGTGTCAAATGAAAAGAGTGTAAAGAAGATGCCAAAGAAAGTAGGGACCAAAATATGTTTATTGCATTGACCCTACAAAGTTATGAGTAACCTGAACAAGAGCAATATCCAAGGAGAAGTAAGAGTAGATGCAGCCAGATTTCAGGAGGATCAATGAATTATGGGAGGAACATGCCTTTATAGTCAGTTGCCCGCAGGTAGCTACCTGGTTTTATGTGCCAGTCAGTCATGGTGGAAGAAGTGGGAAAACTGTCTCATGATCTTTCCAGAAAATAGAAAAGTGATGGTTGCAGGACTTAGGCTATTTGGAAATGCTCACCTCAAGATTTGAAGATTTATAATACCTGCCTTATTTGTATTAAACTCTAAAGCATAGCAAATCTGTTCCAGACCTAGTGATTTTTCTTTTGTGAAACTCAATTCAGATGAAGAACAACTTTATGGAACTATTTACTCTGAATTGATCAGGAAATAGGAGGATCCTAATTTTTTCATGTTTGTTTGTTTTTTGTGATGGTTGTATGTGTATATATATGTGTACATGCATGCTAAGTCTCTTCAGTCATGTCCAACTCTTTGTGACCCCATGGACTGTAGCCCATCAGACTCCTCTGTCCATGGGATTCTCCAGGCAAGAATACTGGAGTGGGTCGCATGCCCTCCTCCGGGGGATCTTTCCAACTCAGGGATTAAACCTGCATCTCCTGTGGGTCCTGCATTGCAGGTGGATTCTTTACCTGCTAAGCCACCAGGGATATGTATACATACACACACAGATGATAGTGGAGGTAGGCAATGGAGGTGTGGATAGGAAAAGTATAAATATCCTCTAGCTCTTTTGGCATTTCCAAAGGAGCAGGTAATGTGCTATATTCCCAAAGGAGATGAGAACATGGGGCAGAATCTGCCATATTTTCTGAAAATATCTCTGCCTGAGTTAGAGGGTTGATGGGTTTAACTCTGTCTCTGGGTCACCCATTAGAAAAGAAGGAGTTTATCTGGCTTTCCATTAGGAAGGGGTAGAAGGGGACACTATCAGGGGAGTGAGGGACTGTCTCAAAAATAAACTCAGGCAGCCAAGAATTCTCTTCTCCTGTATTTTGATGTGGTTTCCCTTTGTCATCTCTTAGGGAAATCATCAAAATAGTGATACTATTTTACAACAGTTAACAAATAGGAAAAGGAGTACGTCAAGGCTGTATATTATCACCCTGCTTATGTAACTTATGTGCAGAGTACAGCATGAGAAACCCTGGGCTGGATGAAGCACAAGCTGGAATCAAGATTGCTGGGAGAAATATAGTAACATCAGATATGCAGATGACACCACCCTTATGGCAGAAAGTGAAGAAGAACTAAAGAGCTTCTTGATGAAAGTGAAAGAGGAAAGTGAAAAAGTTGGCTTAAAACTCAACATTCAGAAAACTAACATCATGGCATCTGGTCCCATCACCTCATGGCAAATAGATGGGGAAACAGTGGCTGACTTTATTTTGGGGGCTCCAAAATCACTGCAGCCATGAAATTAAAAGACACTTACTCCTTGGAAGAGAAGTTATGACCAGCCTAGACAGGATATTAAAAAGCAGAGACATTACTTTGCCAACAGAGGTCCATCTAGTCAAGGCTGTGGTTTTTCCAGTGGTCATGTATGGATGTGGGAGTTGGGCTATAAAAGAGGCTGAGCACAGAAGAATTGATGTTTTGAACTGTGGTGTTGGAGAAGACTCTTGAGAGTCCCTTGGACTGCAAGAAGATCCAACCAGTCCATCCTAAAGGAGATCAGTCCTGGGTGTTCATTGGAAGGACTGATGTTGAAGCTGAAACTCCAATATTTTGGCCACCTGATGCAAAGAGCTGACTCATTTGGAAAGACCCTGATGCTGGGAAAGATTGAAGGCGGGAGGAGAAGGGGACAACAGAAGATGAAGATGATTGGGTGGCATCACTGACTCAGGGACATGAGTTTGGGTGGACTCCAGGAGTTGGTGATGGACAGGGAGGCCTGGCATGCTGCGGTCCATGCAGTCACTAAGAGTCAGACACAACTGAGCGACTGAACTGAACTGAACTGAACTGTTCCAGGAGACCTATCTCCCACAGTTTGGGTTTCCTGCTAATTGAACAGAGAGAAATTAGCAGAAGCTGTATCCTATTTAAAATTTTTTTTTTAATTTATATGTTATATTGGAGTGTAGTTGATTAATAATATTGTCTTAGTTTCAGGCATACAGCAAAGTGATTCAGTTGTACATATGTATGAACAATATACCCATAGTTGTACATGTGTTTAAAAAAAAAGAATTCTTTTTCAAATACTTTTCCCATTTAGTTCATTGCAAAATATTGAACAGAATTCCCTGTTCTATAAAGTAGCTCCTTGTTGGTTATCTCTTTTAAATATAGTAGTATGTATGTATTAATCCCAACCTCCTAATTTATCCCTCCCTCCACCCTCCACCTCTGGTAACCATAAATTTATTTTCTAAGTCGGTGAATCTGTGCCTGTTTTGTAAATGAGTTCATTTGTATCACTTAAAAGAAACAATTTTGCAGGCAAAGTAAGTGGTTCTTTTCAAGACTCTGGATATCAAATATTGCAATGTTCTGTTTAAGGGTTCAGTGAGAATAATTACTAAAACCCTTCCTGTGAGGGAAGTATAGCACAAAGTTTCCAGTTTTTGCAGAGTGCTACGTGCCAAGACTGATTAAACAATTTATCCTTGTTTACACGGGACAAAGATAAGTTCCTAAGTAAGTTACATTCAGAGGCGGTATCATTAATCTTTGTCCTACTTCATCGGGTCTGGAGATGCCCCATGCAAACTCTTGTGGTTGTGTGGGTGCCCTGAGATGCTGAGAGGGAAGCTGTGTCCTCAGCGTGTGGCCTCATAAGGTCCAGGGGCACAGAAGGCATCAGGACTGGTAGGCAACCTCCACAGAGGTGCGAGGTGATGGCACACACACTAAGGGAAGAGCAGACGAGGTCCCTAAGCACACGCTGTCCGTGCCTGTGAGAATGATTGCTGTGCTTGCAAAAATGAAGCGGTGCTAAGGATGACGACTGCCTGCTTCCCCTTTGGGAGCCTTTGAGCACTGCTCCTCAGCGTGTCCTTTGTGGCTTCCTGCCATCTTTGGGGTGCAGGAGGCTCCACATTGTTGCCCATGAAGCATTACACCTAGTAGTTACCCATCTACAAGGCCTTTCTTCCCTAGCATGGCCCAGCTCCCTCCTTCTCCTACTACAGCACCCCAGCCCAAGGGAATATTTTCCATCCTGGAAGGAACCTTCCACTTTCCTGTCTACCTTTAGAAACATTTTGTCTAGAGAAAGAGAAATATCATATGACACCCCTTATATGTGGAATCTGGAAAGAAATGATACAAATGAACTTACAGACTTTCGGAACCATCTTATGGCTGCGTGGTGGGGGGAGCAGTAAGGATGGAGGGAAGGAATAGTTAGGGATTTGGAGATGGACATGTACACACTGCTGTATTTAAAATGGATTACCAACAAAGACCTACTGTATAGCACAGGGAACTCTGCTCAGCGTATGAGGCAGCCTAGATGGGAGGGGAGTTTGGGAGAGAATGGATATATGTATATGTATGGCTGAGTCCCTTCACTGTTCCCTGAAACCATCACAACGTTGTTGATTAAATCTGTTACACCTCAATACAAAATAAAAAGGTTTTTAAGAAACCAAAATTTTGTCTGTAGATACATACCATTTTTCTTTAAAGTCCTCTGTACAGGAAAAAATAAAATAAAAAATGAATGCTTCTTACCATCAAACCCAGAGCTTTAGTCAGTCTAAAGGATATTCCCCTTTTCACAGAGGACAAAGACAGCTTAAACTTGAAACCCTTCAAAGACAGGAAAAGCACACCAACTAATTGCCATATCAAAGCCACTAGTTTATATTCTGCCAAAGTAGCAAAAATCAAATTTTTGTGTCCTGTGAGTTTTAGTCAATGGTAGATCCAAATCAAAAGCTTATTTAGGAAAAAACAGACATATTACATATTACCTACCTAGACATATTGGTTTTGTACGGGCCAATGTGCTGGTCATGGATGCTGCATTTCCATTTACAACTCACAGGCAGACCTTGTGCTGGCTTTTCTGATTTTGTGGATTCTCTGTTTGACTCACCCCTGCTGTCTTTTCACATCAAGATGTTAAAATGCCAGATTTGGTGCTACTTAGCCTTGGTACGCCTGTTCCATTCATGGAGTTCAAACGTTTGTACAGGAAGCATCAAATCCTATTTAGACTACACCATGAAATGTGAGCGCTGGATAGAAGAGATTTCATCGAGGTACCCACCTGCTTTAATATTGATTCAATTGCAAAATTAATCCTTAATGCTTGAAAAGTCAACATTTGATTTTGATAATATAAGCAGCCTAGGGCCCAGCGAGCTCTCTCTCCTGTGTGTGTTCTGCTTGCAACTGACACACTTTCCTTTCGTAGGTCAGTGCACGTGGTTTGCTGGAGGCAGATGTCAGGGAAGAAAGAAATAACTCATTTCATAGTTTCACAAACTTATCAAGACTGTATTTGCATTGTTACCATTTTTCAAAACTCAAGGTACTGGATTTCCATCCTCAAGACTCTTACATTGAGGCGTGTGGGGTTTCTTTTATCCTCTCTGCCCCTTCCACCAAAAATTTTCCCAAGTATATCTATGATTCACTCAGATATCAATTTACCACTCAGGCTTTCCCTAACCACTTCCAGGGTTAAGTGAGAAAATAATTTGTTGTTGTTTTTAATTAGTTACCATTTTGTGTGACTGTGATTTTCCCCTTATTCTTTTTTGTCTATTCCAAATTTTTCATAAATGTAGTGATTTACTTTAAATAATGGGAAGAATATTTTAGGCAAGGGATAAAACAAAAAATATTAGTCTCTTTATCAGAGACTTAAAAAAAAAAACTTTCCATATTACACCCTATTAATTCTGTTTCTCCAGATAACCCCGACTAATGCAATATCTGTCTATCTGTCTATCTATCCATCAAAAAAGGGAAGCGTACAATTAAGAGAACTGAAACAAAGGGATGGTTGTGACATTGAAATCAGAGGTCACGAGCCATAGAAATCACTACTGTCATGATGAATGGAAGAAAATGACCTTTTAGAATGTTTATCTTTTGTTTGATGGTTTTCTTTCCTGGACACAGATGATTTTCAGTTTTGAACATAGTCTGTATATAATGAACTAGTTAGATTACCTTATATATTGTATACATATTTTTATACAAACCTTCCAGATACTCATGTGCGTGCATGAGTGCGCATGCACACACACACACACACACACACACACACAGTTTGGCCAAGAATACCCATCTGATCCAGTAGACTTGAGGGTAATTGCTGCGCTCTGTTACTTCTAGGGAAACACAGAATCAGCATGACAGCTTGATTCAATAAGTAGACATTTCTTTACTGAAGAGGGAACCATGGTAGAAAGAACATTTTCTTATTTCACAAGCAGCATCTTTGTTCTAGAGGGAAGGACAGTAAGATGCCTCCCTCTAAGAACTTGGGAGTTTACACCGTGATGGCCCAGCTGGTGAGTCAAAACAGCCTGGCAAACAACAAAAATGCATTTCAGCTCTTCTAGCTCAAGTGGCTCCAGCTCTAGGATGATACAAAAGGGACTCAATAAAGGGATATTAAAAGACTGAAAATGTCATGGTGACATTATCTTTTGGAAATACCAGACTATCAGTTAAAGCGCTGCTTCCCAATGGTACAGTTTGTAGGATTTGTGGCTGAAATTTGTGGATTGTCTATTGCAGTTCACAAAAGGTGCTTTGCTGAGTTTTGTGGAGAAAACTCCCCCCACCCCTTGACTCAGCAGGAATTGTGTCTAATTGTGCATTCTGTATATATCCTAGCTAAATTTTAGTGTTGGAAAATGGCGGTAAAGTGAGGACATGTGCAAACTAATTGCCTTTAGTTATAGAAAGTTTTAGAGTGAAAACACATGCACCTAAAACATGGTTTCTGTGAAGAGTATCATTGGTTTTTATAGGACTACAGAGCATACATGAAGTAGCAAAGATTTGTATTTCTCTTTCTGAGGTTTGTAAGAATTTCTTCAGTTGCATGGATGCCTTGGCCACAAACAGAATGTGGAAGTGCAGGTATATTTTTACTAAATGATATAGATGCCTCCCAGCAAATTCAGCTTTAAAGCAATCCCATTTCCCTTGAATGTCCTTTAAAAGTTAGGGATGATTTCCCAAAGGGGCAAAATCTTATAACAGTCTTAACTGCAAACTTTTAATGAAACAGTGAATAGCCCAATCGCAAGATGGAATTTGGACTAGACTAAATATATTGATGTTCTCTGGGGGATCTTCCCGACCCAGGGATTGAACCTGGGTCTCCTGCATTGCAGGTGGATTCTTTACCATCTGAACCACCAAGAAAGCCCTCAAATATTTCGATGTTAGGTTACTAGCTCCAATTCAGGAACCCCATTTTTCCATATATTTTCTTAACTTTTACCCAGTATCATCATTTTTTTCCTCAGATGAACTCATTTTCTCTAGTACCACAGATATTTTTCCTAATTAGCATGATCAGCATTATTGTCTTTATTTTCATGTCATTCTTTATTTACTTAAAAAGAGTTGCTGGTAGACAAACACAGTGAAGGACTGTAGATTAAAAAAAAAAAAAAAAAACAGAATCCTGTCCTCTGGGAGCTTCTAATCTATAGAGGAACTTTCTGTCACTAATAATATTTAACTTCCAATTAATATTCTGGCACTCCACAGTATTACAAAATATGTCCTTGTAAGTGATCTCTTTTCAACTCTCAACAACTTCTTACACAGTAGGTAGGTTAAGTATTTTTATGCCCCTTAAACTCAGAGAGGTGAAGGGACTTTCCCAGTCCTTGCTCACCCCCTTGATGGAAACACATGCAGTGCTGTTTTCATAATGCTATGTAATGCCTAGCTGTGATGGTCCTTTGTGTCAACCTGAATCATCCAAAGGATGTCCAGATGTCTGGTGAAACATTACTTCTGAATCGCTGGACTGCATACCTTAGAGGCCTTCCCCCAAAGAGGTAGGCGTCCTCCAATCTATTGAGGAGCAGAGTAGAGGGAAAAGCCAGACGACGATTGAAATCACTGCCTAACTGGGGCGTTGATCTCCTGCCCTCCCCAGTCTTGGAGCTCAGGTTTTCAGACTCACACTGGCATCTATAACATTGGCTTTCCTGGGTCTCAAGCTTGGAGATAGCAGATTGTTGGTCTTCTCAGTCTGCTGAGCTGTATGACCTTATAAAGAGTTCTCCATATATATATATATGTATAGTTGTTTAGTCACTAAGTCAGGTCCAACTCTTTGTGACCCCATGGACTATAGCCTGCTGGGCTCCTCTGTCCATGGAATTTTCCAGCAAGACTACGGGAACGGGTTGCCATCACCTCCTCCAGGAAATTTTTTCGACCCAAGGATTGAACCATGCTTCTACATCTCCTGCATGTGGAGGATTCTTTACTACTGAGCCACTGGGGAAGCCCATATATATACTGCTAGTTCTATTTTTCTTGAGAACTGGCTGATAACACTAGCAAAACTTTTTCGTTAAAACAGAACTCTGTATTTCTCTTTTAATATAGTCCATATCTAATATAGCAATTATTCATACCACATATAGCTAGTAGATGCCACTCCATCTAAAATCTAAAGCTTCTCAACCAGGTGTGTTGTCACTGCTATATTCTAGTCAGTTGAATCAGATCCTTTAATAACAAAATGAAACAGAGCTTTTCTCTCATTATTTCAACCTTCTTTCTATAGTGGGAAGAGAGAGAGTTGAAGCAAAAAGGAACAAAATTTCATATAAATGTACCCAGGCATGTGGGATGATGCATGATAATATCTTTTCTCAATATGGTGATGCAGAATAAACATTGAAAATTATCCTTTTATATGATAATTCTATCTTTCCAGCACTCAGATTTTAGAATGCAAATTATATACAATTCATTCCCTACTTGCTCAAGGTAGGGAACATTGATGTTGTCTCAACAACATCTAGACTACATTTTCACTGATTTTGTGGCTGAGTTTAGACCTAATTGATCTCTCCACTCCCCCTTGTTAAGTTGATTCCTGATAGCCTTATCTAGCCAGAGAATGGCCTTGGCCAGTGTGATTGATAAAGGATAGTCCAATTAAACCAAAGGTCAGAACTTGTATTTGATTGTGAAGAGAAATTCTTACTTCCCCAGTTTTCCTGCCCCTTGAGCCCAGAAGTGAAAGTGAAAGTCACTCAGTTGTGTCCGACTCTTGGCAGCCCATGGATTATACAGTCCATGGAGTTCTCCAGGCCAGAATACTGGAGTGGGTAGCCTTTTCTTTCAGCAGGGGATCTTCCTAACCCAGAGATCAAACCCAGGTCTCCCGCATTGCAGGCAGCTTCTTTACCAGCTGAGCCACCAGGAAAGCCTGAGCCCACAACCCACAGCTATTAATAATATGAAGCATGAAAGACGCTGTTAGAAGCCGTATGAAAACCACAGAAGCCACCAGCATGGAGCAGGGCAGAGCTGAGCAAACTGTGAAAAATGGGCTGAGTCCTGGCTGGGCTGTAGCTGCACTCCACCCTACCTCTGGACTTTTCTGTTTCTTCATCAGTAAATTGCTCTAATTATTTAAGCTTCTATCATTGAATTTTGTTATTTGCAACCAACAGCAGCCTCACTGAAACAATCCCTTAAAAAGGAAGAATTTCAGAGCTGAGTATCAGGTATAAAGTTTAACTCATCTAGGATAAGATAAAATGTTCCTGTGCATTCATTTTAAAAAAAGGGGGGGGGGGTATGTACATGTTTTATGGAACTTCAAAAGTGAAAATTGCAAGATTTTAATTATGTTCAACTTCCTTAAAAACCCAAAAAGATTAGCTCTAAGATAAGATTCTACCTAGTTGGAAACTTTATTACTCAGCATTAGCACGTCAGTCCCACTGAAAAATGAACACTTAGGTCCATCTTGGTAACCTAATCACTGTACAAATTGGCGTACTTATGAAATGATTGATTTTCTGCCACCTCGGGGATCATATTCTGCAACAGCTGTTCACAAGCGAAGACCCTTTCATACTGTGTTTAGCTTTCTTATGAAGAGAACCACTCATCAGGTTAAGTAAGAATCACCATTTTCCTAAAAACTATGATTATGTAAAAATTCTGATCATAGATAAGCCCTTGATTAAAACTTTAAGAAAGTTACAGATCATACTAGTAAGTGATGTTCAGGCTCTTGCTTCTGGTAATGTCAAAATGATTCTAGTCAACTAAGGAAATGTAAGTTTAATTCGGAACCACCTTATAGCTCATATTTGAGCTGCAAACAATGACTGTATTGGTGACTGGATTACAAATTGTGCTTTGATGTCATATGATGGATGGTAGGAGTCAATAGGCCATTGCCTATCCAAAATCTCTCTCCAAGCTGTGAATGATAAGACTATGAGTAAAATGTAATTCACAACATAGCACCTCCTCCCCTCTTTCCAATCCGGAAGTGGACTTGCTCTATGTACTGTTGCTGCCTCTGTATATTGAAACACAGAGACAGAAGAGCAGAGACATCCTCTGAAGAAAAGCTGTTTGGCTATAACTCTTTATTCTTTTCACTCTCCCTACGTGACAGATGTATCTTCAACTGCAAACCAAGGCAAGAATTTTTGCATGCAAATGATTCCCATCAGAATATATAAACAAGTTGAAAGCAAATATTTTAACTGGGGTCTAAACTGATGCATTAAGTTTTGCGTACTTTGATCATTTATTTTCAAAGACAATATTCCCCAGGGACTTCCCTGGTGGTCCAGTGGTTAAGACTTCACCTTCCAATGAAGGGGATTCCATGCAGGGGATTCAATCCCTGGTCAGGGAGCTGAGAGTCCACATGCCTCATGGCCAAAAAACCACAATGAAGATAACATCTTCATTTAATAATAAAACAATGAAGTTTTATGTATTTATAAGATGTCAGGATTTCTGAGTTTAGTGAGATTTTTTTTGGTTCCCATTATTATATGGATTTGAAATTGGCTGAGTCTTAAACTCTTTGGAAATCAGATTCCAAATTTTACAGATTCTTCATCTGTAAAATGAAATTTTTAGGATGATGATCACTAAGACTGCTTTAAGTGTTAAATACCAAAGGCAGTAACAGTAGCATCAACAACAGAATTCCCACCCCAATGATTCTATTGGATAAAGACTGGTTTTCAGTCTTGCTATAAACCGCAATCGTGGCTCTGTAATGACTAATAGGTTGAGATAGATTGATCATCCAAGATATTACATCTTATGGGTAGTTTAGGAGTTAACTCAGGACCAGCAAGTATCTTCTATCCTTCAAAGACAGAAGCAGCCAAGGGATACCATTTCCCCTAATCACTCCTGGAACAGAAGGGAGTGTCCAGAACAATCCAGTAAGTAAATTAAATAGGCAGGTGACTTTCCTAATAGGTCATTTCTGTGAGAGATATGCTCACCAGCCCAAAACCAAGATGGACTTGGAAAACACACAGCACAGCAAAAACGGGACTTTCAATGACAATCTTGCAAGATAGGGTGTCAGGTGAGCAGATGCACCCAGAGTCATTACACCAAGCAAGTTATCCGTCGCATGCAAGTCCCTCTCTCAGTTTATCATTGGCTGAGTACTACGGGGTGAACAGTCTTCCCGGATGTTGCATAAGTTTATTCCCTTCCTCTTTATGGGCTGGCCCTTCCCTAAGACCTTGTTTCCCCCTTTCTCACACACTTCTTCCCTGTCCTTATGTTTTGAATTCACCGATAGAATGAGCCTGTGCAAAACCCTAAACATCCCACCATCCTTTGTTTGCCTAGACTTTTCAGTTATGTAATTCTATGATTGCTACATCAGCGATAAGTCATTATTCAAGCTAGCTATTTGTAGCTCCTCATTCTTAAGTTAGCATCTATTTTTGAAAATGAACCATTAAACATTAATGTTACTTACAATTTTTGTTAAGGCTGTAGCTCTTTAGTTGGTGATGGGACCCCTATCCAAATGGTGTGGTTAAGGAAGAACGCATTCCCAAAAGGAGAAATGGAAGTACATTTGTTGGATCTATTTATAGCCTCAGGCATTGCAACCAAATTGAAACCATCCAGAGACTGTTTCTTCTTTTTCTTTTTTTGGACTGAGGAATTATTTAAATTCAAAGAGCAATTAAGTAGAAGCTTGACATTGAAACAATGGCAAAACCAAAAGCAATACCAATTTCTGAATGAACTGTTGCCTTTCCTTTAGGTATAAAGCTCCAGTGCTCCATTATGGAGGGTGGAGAAGGAGGGAAAGGAAGGGTTGATGGTTTTAACTGGATTTGATTTTCATACAGGATCCTGGTTGGTTATCCAGTATTTATGTTCCTCTAAAGTTTGTGCACATTGGATACATAATGACTATTCCATAGTCTTTCTAAATAGCAGCATAAGAAAAGTCATCTTGCATCTTTACTGAAGAAACTTCAAACACAGAATGCATTTTACAACTTTTTAAAAAAAATTGTCCAATACAGCCAGCTTTCTAAAAGTGCAGTGGATATTCATTCAACTTGTGTTTATTAAGGACCAACTCTGTACCAGACATAGTGCTTGGCATTGGAGAGACAGAAGAACAATACAGACCAGATATTCAGCAAGCAAATCCACCAGAGTGTGACAGGTGTGGTAATAGATAATGAACAGACTGTTGCAAGGAGATAAAGAAGCTCCTCTGTCCTGGTCTTCAATCAGAGGGTTTTCCCTTAAAAAGTGACACCTGAGTTGAGGAGTCTGATTATTTGAGATTTGAGTTCAAGTAATTTGTTCAGAGTAGCAAACCACCTACATGTAAATATAATAAAGACAGTAAGATCCTACTATGTGTCAGCCACTGTTCTGTGTTCTTTGTATTTCATTTAACTCTCACAAGAGGTCTTCAAGATAAACACTATTATTCTTACTACAAGGCTGAAGCTTAAAGGGATTGACTTTTCCAATGTCATAGTAGCAAAAACAGGGTTCCGATATTGGCTGATTTTAAAGCCCATAATGTTTCTTTTTTCTTTAAATTATTTTTTATTGGAGTACAGTTGCTTTGCTCAGTTGGTAAAGAATCTGCCAGCAATGCAGGAGACCCCGGTTCGATTCCTTGCTCAGAAAGATACACTGGAGAAGGGATAGGCTACTCACTCCAGTATTCTTGGACTTCCCTTCTGACTCAGCCAGTAAAGAATCCGCCTACAGTGCGGGAGACCTGGATTCGATCCCTGGTTTGGGAAGATCCCCTGGAGAAGGGAAAGGCTACCTGCTCCAGTATTCCAGCCTGGAGAATTCCATGGGCTGTATAGTCCATGGGGTGGCAAAGAGTCGGACACAACTGAGCGACTTTCACTTTCATAGTTGCTTTACAATGTTCTATTAGTTTCTGCAAGATGAATCAGCCATGCATGTACACGTGTCCCCTGTCGTTTGGACTTCCTTCCTGTTCAGGTCACCACAGTGTATTAAGTAGAGTCCCCTGTGTTATACAGTATGTTCTCATTAGTTATCTGTTTTATACACAGTATCAACAGTGTATATGTGTCAGTCCCAATCTCCCAATTCCTCCCCCTCTTGGTACCCATTTATTTGCTCTGTACATTTGTGTCTATTTCTGCTTTGCAAATAGGATCATCTGTACCATTTTTCTAGATTCCACATACATGTGTTAATATACAATACTTGTGTTTCTCTTTCTGACTTACTTCACTCTGTAAGACAGACTCTAGGTCTATCTACATCTCTAAAAATGACCCAATTTTATTCCTTTTTATGGCTGAGTAATAGCCCATTGTGTATATGGATCACATCTTCTTTATCCATTCCTCTGTTGCTGGACGTTTAGGTTGCTTCCATGTCCTGGTAAAGCTCATATTTCTAATGTCTAGCCATGTAAAAGAAAACTTTCAGCTAAAATATAGGGGGCATTTAATAAACAGACTGATTCTTTAAACTAGTATGATAGGTATCATTGGAAAATATTAGACTGATTTACAATTAAAAATGATAGGCTGACCACACAATTGTGTCCTCTCTCCAGAGACTATATTATAGTGTTAGGAAAGGGGGGAAAATTCTCTAGAAACTACAGATATAAAAAGAATGATGGAGTTACCATCTTTCATGAACCAAGGATTTCAATGAGTTTTCTGGGGAACAAAAGGAGTAGTAATGGTTGCTGATGAAACAGGGCAGAGGAAGCAGAAACCCTAACGAATGTAGAAGAAAATGACTGCTGCTGCTGCTAAGTCGCTTCAGTCGTGTCCGACTCTGCAACCCCATAGACGGCAGCCCACCAGGCTCCTGTCCCTGGGATTCTCCAGGCAAGAGCACTGGAGTGGGTTGCCATTTCCTTCTCCAGTGCATGAAAGTGAAAAGTGAAAGTGAAGCCACTCAGTCGTGTCCGACTCTTAGCAACCCCATGGACTGTAGCCAGCAGGCTCCTCCGTCCGTGGGATTTCCCAGGCAAGAGTACTGGAGTGGGGTGCCATTGCCTTCTCCGAGAAAATGACTAAGAAGGGGCAAATTTGCCTCCTAGAACATGAGAGGTTCCAGAGTGGAGTTGAAATGGAAGGGAGTGAGGCCTCAGACTGGAAAGAAGGGGTCACTTGGAAGAATGTGTTTGGAACAATTGGACAGATCTTGTAAAATGGAGATTATCTGTGCCTTGGAATTGAACTCCCAAGCAGAAGACTGAATGTCTTTTATTTGGAGGTGGTCCAGAGACAAAACATTTTAGCATCCTGTAATGAAAGGGATGACTAGCTCTCTGTGTGAGCCACCTAAAACAATGCCTGGCTGTTAACAACAAAAGTGGGTTTTAGTGACTCACGTTTAAATATGAAGAATCAACAAAAATGCAAACAATTGAGAAAAGCCTCCAATGAGAACAATATGGAAAACAAGCAGAAAAGCAGGGGAAGAAACAAGACCTAGGAGAATATACAGTTCACATATCAGAAAAGATGTTTTAAAAAAGAAGAGAAAAAAACCTCCAACCACTATCCTTTGAGATACAAAAGAAGATATTGCATCCATAAAATGGAATCAGAATAGTTAAAAAAGGAACAACTGCAAACAAGAAAACATTCTTGGGAATTAAAAACGAGATGGACAAAGTATTAAATTCAAAGACAACTTGAGAGACAGTGACAAGAAAATCACCCAGAACCCAGAACAAAGCAAAAAAGAGACAGAATACAAAGAAAAGCTGAAAGAACAAAGATCAATCTAGAAGGCCCAGAGATGAAGGAATAATCTAAAAATAGATAAAACTTTTCCAGAGTCAAGGAAAACATGAGTGTCCAGATTTAAAGGGCCCATTGATTTTTCATGTCTTTGAATGAGCAAACATCTCTACCAAGGAACATAATTGTAAATTTCAGAAATTCTGGAATGATCCAACCATCTCTAGAGAGAAAGCACAGATTACTTTAAAAAAAGTGAAAATCCAAAATGGCAGTGGACTTTCTAACATCATTACTAGACGCTCAAGTGTTTGAGAAAAAATTATTTTATATTAATATCTTAAAATTCTATACTCAGCCACTTGTATAATTTTTTTTTTTTTTTTGGCTGCACCATGTGGCATGTGAGGTCTTCATTCCCCAACCAGGGACAGAATCTGTGCCCCCTGCAGTGGAAATCTTAACTGGAACATGGGGAAAGTCCTCGAATTTTTTCTTAGATGGCAGTCATGCAAAAGTGCAAAACTTAAAGTCCCACATTATCTTTCTTAGGAAGTTAATTTGAGGATTCCTCCAAAAACAAGGATATAAACCAAGAGAAATATGAAATTAGAGGGAAAGGCAAATCTAAAAAGTGAGGTTCTGGGAATTCCCTGGCAGTTAGGACTCCGTGCTTTCACTGCAGAGGGCATGAGTTCGATTGCTGGTCAGTAACTAAGATCGCACAAGCTCCACAGTGCAGCCAAAAACTAAAATAAAATCAGGGAAGACAGTTGTGCAGCAAGCCATGAGCATAACCCGTCCAACTTGGAGCAGGAGGAAAAGGCCTCTGGCAACAAAATGTAGGGGTGTGACACAACCTGATAGGTCTCTGCTGAAACTTTGAACACAGGAAAACAAGCAAGTATGTTAAAGAGAAGAAAACAATAGTTTTTTTTTTTTAAAGGTTAATGAGAAAGGAAATATAATCAAAGTATACTTCTTAGCCTTCCAGTAAATAATACATATATTACCAATTTAATTTTAAAGCTGTGATATAATTAGTTTTGTGGAGATCATGGTGGAGGCAGGAGCAGGGTAGTGACCAGAAAAGACCTTGATGCTGGGAAAGACTGAGGGCAGGAGGAGAAGGGGGTGACAGAAGATGAGGTGTTTGGATGGCATCACCGACTCAATGGACATGAGTTTGGGCAAACTCCAGGAGATAGTGAAGGACAGGGAAGCCTGGCATGCTATATAGTTCATGGAGTCACAAAGAGTCAGACACGACAGAGTGACTGAACAACAATGATGAATCTGGGAGGATAGCAGTAGGAGAGGTGTGCATGTGTGTATGTATAAGAGAAACACACCCTCATCTGACATAATGAGTAAATGAACAGTTGATAATTAAAGTTGATAGATCAAGACTTCCCTGGTGGTCCAGTAGCTAAAACTCTGCACTCCCAACACAGGTGCCCTGGTTTGATTCTTGGGGAGGGAACTAGATGCCACAGCAAAGAGTTCACATGCTGCAACTTAGCCCTGGTGCAGGCAAATAAATAAACATTTGCTTTTTTTAAGAAATTGGTCAATCAAGGAACAGCCAAATAAACTATTCCTTGGAGTTTTGGGAGTAACAGCCAGAAGAAGTAAAAAAATTGCAGGTAGTTGTCCCTAGGCATCTGCATTGGGAAATGAGGAGAATGTAGAACCTGAGATTATTGCTTTGCCATTATAAGGATTTTGAGGCTTTTTATAAGGAATTTTTAAACTATGTGCATGAAACTAACGGGTTTTTCTGGTGGCCCAGCAGTAAAGAATCTACCTGCAATGCAGGAGGCCCAGGTTCAATCCCTGGGTCAGGAAGATTTCCCTGGAGAAGGAAATGGCAACCAACTCCAGTATTCTTGTCTGGAAAATCCCTTGGACAGAGGAGCCTGGCAGTCCATGGGATTCTAAGAGTCAGACGCAACTTAGCGATTAAACCACCACATGCTACTAACACCAACTGAAAAGTTTATAAAAAGAAAAAAACGTATGTTGAATCATCAGTTTAGAAGTCAAGATAGGTTTCTGTTTAAACCTATTAAATGTGCGTGGGCCAAACAGAATAAGAATCAATGACAAGTACACATAAACAATTTCAAGAAATAAGCAATTTCAGTGCCTTGTCTGTCATTTCATTCTTACGGGTTCATGTATCTCTTGATTGTTTATTTTCTGACTCAGATATTGATAAATAGAAATTCTGTGTTGAGTAATTTTATTTACATATATGGCACGTAGTAAAAAATAAAATATACCAAATTCTGTGCAAATGTGTTTACACATTTGTAAGTACCAAATTGGTGATTTCAGTTTGAGCTGCAAATTGCATATATAAATGTGTTGCGGAGTATGTCTAAGAGATATTGCAAATTTTTGCCCTACTTATTCTTTGTCGATTTTCTGAGATTTGTTAGGCTTTGTATTGTGACATTTTTTTCTCAGACCTGTCTTTTGTTTAAGAAGAGGAAAGATAAAACACAGAATGACTTTTCCTAGATAGGTATGTTCCTGGGACCTACCTTTGATGGTGGGCTTCCCAGGTGGCACAGCGGTAGAGAATCTGCCTGCCAGTGCTAGACATGGGTTCAATCTCTGGGTCAGAAAGATCCTCTGGAGTAAGAAATGGCAACCCATTCCAGTATTCTTGCCTAGAAAATTCCATGGATAGAGAAGCCTACCGTACTATAGTCCTTGGGGTTGCAGAGACACGGTCAGACACAACTGAGCCACTGAGCATGCACGCACCTTTCAGGGAAATACTGCATTCCAATTTTGATTAAAATAGAATAAAGGACACAATAATTGATATGAATTAAAATCATAGTCATTGCTATCTGTGTTTGTTCTGCTAACATCATTCAACTTACCTCTGAAATGCAAAGAATGCTTGGTAAGTAGTTTCTGCTGACTGGTTCTGTTCTTTTCTTGAAGGATGTTTTCACCGATGACAAAAATAGTATTACTAGACATGTGGCCACATCTGTCCACCTTGCTAGAGCTGTGTGCCCTGACACTGCATAGTTCTGTGGATTGGAGTGCAGTTTCTGGGGTCAAACTCTGGTTTAAATCTTGGTCCAGGTACTTAGCAGGTATGTGACTTTGGACAAGTTACTTACTCCTTGTAAGTGTCATTTACGTCCCTTCAAAATGAGATTAATGATAGTGCCTAACTAAAGAGTCTATCAGACTTTGGCCACCTCATGCAAAGAGCTGACTCACTGGAAAAGACTCTGATGCTGGGAGGGATTGGGGGCAGGAGGAGAAGGGGACGACAGAGTATGAGATGGCTGGATGGCATCACCGACTCGATGGACATGAGTTTGAGTAAGCTCTGGGAGTTGGTGATGGACAGGGAGGCCTGGCGTGCTGCGATTCATGGGGTCACAAAGAGTCGGACATGACTGAGCGACTGAACTGCACTGAACTGAACTAAAGAGTTGTAAAGATTAAAGAGATAATCCAAATAAGTCCTTAGTAAAGAGCCTAGAGCATAGCAAGTGCTCAAAAATTATTATTGTTGTTACAGATTTTGTAAAGCATGACATGGATTAGAAATTAGAAATATTAGATTATTGCCAAATTTCCTTCCAGCTGTGGCTTTCCACAGGGAATGGAAAAGCTATAACTTTTATACCTATCACACCTCTAAGGCCTGTGTATATGTCTTTGCTTCAGCTGCTAGGGGACAAGAAAATAGTCCCAGGGGGACTAGTCAGATGTTCTGTGGAGCCCAGCACTGTACCATCAACTATTGCATTTTGGAGGTAATACTGGAAGCAAAATATGAAGAGTTAAGGAGACTCTTCAGGCCTTACTCAACCTGTTTCTTCTACTGGCACTGCAGATCTCCCAAAGACTTTCCCTGAAATGTCTTGGCACTAACCTTGTCCGATACCATCAAGCTGACCTTAACGTATGCAATTTAAGTAAACAATTCCAGTCTATCTTAAAAAGGGAAAATTAGAGGGAGCCCTAATTCCCTAAAACAGAACTATCAAATAGAACCTTCTGATTTGATGGAAATATACATAGATCATGTAACGGAGGGGTTGAATTTTTAAATTTACTGGAGTATAGTTGATTTACAATGTTGTGTTAGTTTCTGGTATACAACAGAGTGATTCAGATATATATAAATATGTGTTCTTTCTCATATTCTTTTCCATTATGGTTTATTACAGGCTGTTGAATATAGTTCCCTGTGCTATACAGTAGGACCTTGTTGTTTATTCATCCTATACTTGATGCCTTTTATCTGCTAATCCCAAACTCCCAATCCATCCCTCCATACCGCCATTCTCCTTGGAAACCACAAGTCTTTGCTCTGTGTCTGTGAGCCTGTTTCTGTCAAGCAGGTAAGTTGATCTGTGTCATATATTAGATTCCACATATAAGTGATATCACATGATATTTGTCTTTTTCTTTCTGGCTTACTTCATTTAGCATGATAATCTCTAGGTCCATACATGTTGCTGCAAATGACGTTATTTCACTCTTTTTTATGGTGAGTAGCATATCACTGTATACACGTACCACATCGTCTTTATTCACCCATCTGTCGTTGGACATTTAGGTTTTTTCCATGTCTTGGCTATTTTAAATAGTGCTACAGTGAACACTGGGGTGCATGCATACTTTTGAATTAAAGTTTCCTCTGGATATATGCCCAGGAGTAGAATTTCAGGATCATAAAGGTAACTGTGAACATGAAGGAAAGAGCCTCCAGTTTTCTATTTTTGGATGGCTACCTACCTAGGTTTGAGAAAGTTTAACAGCTGCTCCTGGTGAAGGTCTGGGGAAAGCTACCGGTGACTATATACCTTAGATCTGCACTCATATTCACTGACTCTCATGTGTTTAGATGTCACCTCTGTCTTCTTCTGAGTACAATGTTTATCCTACTAATAATAACATAGTTTAACAATCCTGAGATTTCTTTAATTTCATCTAAAATTTAGGAGAAAAATCTCTATTCTAAAGCTTGAGAAAAATATTTTCTTATATCCCCTCTCCCATTAAAATATATTTAAACTATGTATTGTTTCACCCATCTCATCATCAGCACTGTGATTTTCACATTATGAATCATAAATCATTTCAGAGTCTGAGAAGAGGGCTTCCCTCTTTTGGTCTCTTGCTCAATGTTGCTCCCCCAGAGCCTAGACCAATTGCATAAATGTTTGCTGAATAAATGAGCAAATTAAAGACAGCATCTTCTTCTGAAGCAGTTCTCATTTCTGGTATCCTGTTGTCCCTTTGATGTTTCTGTTAGGGCTGGGAATGAGGAAACTAGACAAACATGAGCTCAACCAGATAACTGAAAACTGATTCCTTTTCCGTGACTCAATTCAACCTATGCTATTTCTCAAGCATCCAAAGTCTGGCTGTCGTTTGCTTAAAAATGTGTGTGCTCGTGTGCAGAGGGATTTTATCTCCACTGGCATCTTTTCTTTTTGTTTTACAACTAGGAGCCAAACCATGTTAAAGACTGGAAGAAATTAGCAACTGTTTAACATCTGTGGGCAAAAGAGCTCATAAATGGGAGAATTTAAAAAGTTAGTCCTGGGGCCACTCTATGTGCTTTTTCTTCTCTGTTCATTGCTGGAGGTGCTCCGGCTGGTTAACAAGGGAATTTATCAAGGTGGACTTGACACATAACATGATTTCCACTGTGTATAACTCATCAAAGGCGGGGTGGGGAGGAGGGTGGCAATGTGATTGATCACGTTTCCATTTACCTTGGGAGGATATTCCATTTGTCACTCGTAGTACTACTTTCAGTGGCTTTTCTCCAGAAGTTTATTCCACAGGTGGGGCAATAAGATTTGTGATAGACTTGAGGAGAGTGTTGCCAGTAAGAATTATCCAAACTGTATCCTCTGGGGACTGAACAGAGCTCATGCCTGCAAGGAATAGACTCCCAGAGTCCTTGAGCCTCTGAAGAGTTCTATGAACTATGTGGCAGGATTGAGTGAAGTAACAATTGCTGGGAAAGTATCTCTGTTCTACTGAGGTTAAGTCTAAACCAGTAGTTTTTTCAGTCAGAAAGTGAATATGAGCTGTTTCTGTTTCGCGGCAGGTCTTAACATGGTCAGTGGACAAGAGAGATAAGGTATCTTAAAAAGCGAATCTTTCTGAGGCCCAGTAACTCTAAGAGTTATACCTCAGTTACTATTCCTTTAGGTACACAAAGACAGAACCTTCAAGATGTGACTAATTTGGGTGCTTTGGGGAGATTTATAGTTTCTGAATTACCGAAGAAAGCACCAGCAGAGATTTTGCTTGCTATAAAAAAAATAGGTGTGGGTAGGGGCACTCAGAATGACAAGAAGCAAAGTTATAACTTGTCTAGCTTTTCTGGTTCCTCATCTCTGATATTTGATTGACAAGTTCATTCCAGCCAACTGTGGACCCAGGCTTATTACAATGGGTCTAGTCCTTAGAGCATTTTTTTTTTTCTTGCCGTATGATCCAAGATTCATTTTTTTAAAACTTTTTTGACCATACCACACAACATATGGGAGTTTTGTTCCCCAACCAGAGATCAAATCCATGCCCCGTGCATTGAAAGTGTGTCTTCATTTTTTAATTGAGTTATATTTTTGGTTTTAAGAATAACAGCAGAATAATAGACATATTTGGTAAAGTGCATAGTTCCGAAGTGTAGTGTTCAGTACATTTACACATCTCAGAAAGTTCTCTCTTGTCCCTTACAGTCATTACCCTGCAAAGATGACCAGTCTTTCGACTCTCTTCGTGTAGATGAATCTTGCTTATTTCTGAATCAGCATTTTTCTAAAAACCCAAGCGATTCATGTGTATATTGAAGTCTGAGAACCACCCACTTGAGTTTTTGAACATAAAGCAAAATAGTCATCTCCGATGCAGGTTCTTTAAATAAAACAAAGAACAGCATCCGTGTGTTGAGACTGATCTATAGTGTGGTGATCTACAAATCAATATTTTCAATTTCCTCATGAAAGCTCTGCAAGGAAGTAAAATACAGCTTTCTGCCAGGACTAAAATTAATGCCAAATATCAGAGAGGTTCACCTGAATCCAGACACCTACAAGTTCCTATTATCATAAATAGACCATGATGTTTCCTGGACGTGGACTGCACCTATATTTGCATGGGCAGGAAATTCAGATTCAGGTCATATTTTTTCCCTTGTCAGTTGTGGTATATCTTCCTGACCCATTCTAAATCTGCCATGTGCAGTCTCATGGGTAAACTTTATGGTTTACTGTACTGTAATTTTAATATTGAATGCAATTTTATGTATAGGAGTTGGTATACCTTTCAGTGAATCCAAATAAAGCTGTCAATATTAAGATAGGAACTCTCCATATTCACTTTCTGTAGTTTACAAAATTTTATTTGGGGTTGAAGAGAGAAATCACATCTTGGTATTTCTTCGCCAACTCTCCCTATCTTGTTTAGCAATATCTTCTAATATATGATTCTTCCAGAACATTGTCAATCTTTCTGACTTTCTGAACCAACTTTTAATGACTTGTTTGCCTGATAATCTCTTCTCAGCTGGCAGTGACTCCTCAGTGCATTTAAATCTTCCCTGGAACTTCCAAGAGTGTCACTCTAAATCAATATTTTTTTTAATTAAATGGCCATCTGAGTAAGGTTACACTAAGTTTCTTTCATATCCCACTGTGGGTTGCGATGGACCCAGACAGACTCCCAGGATTGTCAGTGGGGTCATGATGTTTGATAATGTCTGTCAATGTCAATAATGATTATCCAGATATTTTCATTATCCATAGCCCCCATCACCATAATCTACAAAGATGGTATGGCATCCATGGCTACCAGTAGCCAGAGTTAAGAATCATCAAATCAGCTGAAAGAGATGTTCATTCTCATCCTGACAGACTCCAACACAATCCTTGCGAAACGAGGAAACCATGTGAGTCAGATGATGGAATCTGTGCTGAAATGACGATAGGGACTAAAAATCCAGCACCAAAGATTTACATTTTATTCTTACCAATTATATCCTTAAAGCAAAACTATGACTTATCATAGAAGAAATGGATAATGTTAAGACCCATTACATACTTGTATGGTACCTATAAATCTATATATATAGAGAAAGATATACATTTAAATTCACTTCTGAAAGTGTAATTTACATTATGATGCATTATGATGCAAGGGAACTTGATTTGCTGTTAATTACACCAGTTCTTTGTTCAATAGCACTAGGCTAAAATGAGACAAGTTAGTATCGACTATTTTCCCAGAAACTAAAATTCAGGCAGTTCAGTTCATTTCAGTCACTCAGTCATGTCTGACTCTTTGCAGCTCCATGGACTGTAGCACGCCAGGCTTCCCTGTCCATCACCAACTGCTGGAGCTTACACAAACTCATGATCGTGGAGCAGGTGATGCCATCCATGTGGTGATTTCTACAGTTTGTTGTGATCCACGCCGTCAAAGGCTTTGCCATAGTCAATAAAGCAGAAGTAGATGTTTTTCTGGAACTGTCTTGCTTTTTTGATGATCCAGTAGATGTTGGCAATTTGATCTCTGGTTCCTCTGCCTTTTCTAAAATCAGCTTGAACGTCTGGAAGTTCAAGGTTCAAGTACTGTTGAAGCCTGACTTGGAGAATTTTGAGAATTACTTTGCAGGTGTGTGAGATGAGTGCAATTGTTTGAACATTCTTTGGCATTGCCTTTCTTTGGGATTGGAATGAAAACTGACCTTTTCCAGTCCTGTGGCCACTGCTGAGTCTTCCAGATTTGCTGGCATATTGAGTGCAGTACTTTCACAGCATCATCTTTTAGGATTTGAAATAGCTCAACTGGAATTCCATTACCTCCACTAGCTTTGTTCATAGTGATGCTTCCTAAGGCCCACTTGACTTCACATTCCAGGATGTCTGGCTCTAGGTGAGTGATCACACCAATGTGGTTATCTGGGACATGAAGATCTTTTTTGTATAGTTCTGTGTATTCTTGCCACCTCTTCTTAATATCTTCTTCTTCTGTTAGGTCCATATTGTTTCTGTCCTTTATTGTGCCCATCTTTGGATGAAATGTTCCCTTAGCATCTCTAATTTTATTGAAGAGATCTCTAGTCTTTCCCATTCTATTATTTTCCTCTATTTCTTTGCATTGATCACTGAAGAAGGCTTTCTTATCTCTCCTTGCTATTCTTTGGAACTTTGCATTCAAATGGGTATATCTTTCCTTTTCTCCTTTGCCTTTCACTTCTCTTCTTTTCTCAACATTTTGTAAGGCCTCCTCAGACAACCATTTTGCCTTTTTGCATTTTTTTTTCTTGGGGTGGTGTTGATCACTGCCTACTTTAAAATGTCATGAACTTCCATTCGTAATTCTTCAGGCACTCTGTCTATCGGATCTAATCCCTTGAATCTAATTCTCATTTCCACTGTATAATCGTAAGGGATTTGATTTAGGTCATACCTGGATGGTCTAGTGGTTTTCCCTAGTTCCTTCAATTTAAGTCTGAATTTGGCAATAAAGAGTTCATGATATGAGCCACAGTCAGCTCCCAGTCTTGTTTTTGCTAACTGTATAGAGCTTCTCCATCTTTGGCTGCAAAGAATATAATCAGTCTGATTTCAGTGTTGACCATCTGGTGATGTCCATGTGTAGAGTCTTCTCTTGTGTTGTTGAAAGAGGGTGTTTGCTATGACCAGTGCTTTCTATTGGCAAAATGCTATTAGCCCTTTGCCCTGCTTCATTCCGTACTCAAAGGCCAAATTGCCCTGTTACTCCAGGTGTTTCTTGACTTCCTACTTTTGCATTCCAGTCCCCTATAATGAAAAGGACATCTTTTTTGGATGTTAGTTCTAGAAGATCTTGTAGGTCTTCATAGAACCACTCAACTTCAGGTTCTTCAGGATTACTGTTCAGAAAACAGACTTGGATTACTATGATATTGAATGGTTTGCCTTGGAAATGAACAGAGATCATTCTGTCAAACTAAAGTTGACTTTGTATTTTGTTTTTTTGTTTGATTGGGTCTTTTTGTTTTTGACTTTGTATTCTCAAATATAAAAATGATACAGGTGCATTAGAAATATATAGACAATACAGAAAAGTAAAAAGAAAATAAGCACTTGTATTCGCCCACCAGTGAACAACAACAATTGCCACTGTGATGCATCTCCTCCTAGGCTTTTCCTGCTTGCAGTTTTGACATGGCTGTGCTCACTTTGTAATCTACCCATTTCATTTGTCCTTTTATTATGATACTATCCATGTTACTGAAACACTTCATAAACACAATTTTTAACAATTACATATTTTTGTTAGGTTACATATTTTTAATTTTCCTTCTGTCTAATGTTGAACAATTAGCCTGTTTCAGATTTTTCATGACTGTGAATAGAACTATGAGGGATGGACATCCTTACTCATGAGACTTAATATTTTTCTGATTGTTTTCTTAGGATGATTGCCCAGAAGAGTTAATGCAGGTCAAAGGGAATTCTCATCTTGAGGGTACATACTACAGTTTTTTTTTCCCCAAAAAAATTTGCACCAAATAACACATCCATGAGAAACGCACCCTTTCTGTTTCTGTTATTGAGTCAACCTCTTAAAACCCTACCTTAGAAAACTCCTGTCTAGAACCCTTTTATATGAAATTGCTTTCACCCTCCTCAATGTCTAGGCTTATCAAACAAAGAACTTAGATGGAGGAAAAGGAAGATAAATAAACTAGGGATGGAAGGAAGGGAGGGAAAGAGGAAGAGACGAAGGAAAGGAAGGAAAGCAGATGGAAAAGGAGGAAGGAAAGAAGACAGACATACAGCAAGGCAGGACTTCATAAAGGAAACCGATTCCGTAAAGCTTCCCCAGCCCAAAGGATAGCCTTTAACACAAGCTAGTTCTCACTCTCCTTCTGATTCATAACTAGGGACTGACTTATACATAAAACGGGTTCCAAATCTTCTCCTTCCTAAACAGCACTCTTCAAAACTCTAAGCTTATTAAGCTTATGAAAATAAAAATAGAGTTAAAATTAGTCCTCTTTATCTCTGCCAGGCTTTGTGAGTTTTCACACACATCATCTCATTTGATTCTCCAGTGAATCATTGTGAAGTAGATATTATCACCCCAAATTAACAAATAAAAAACCTAGCTCAGAGAAGTTAAACAACCTCCCCTATGTCAGCTGGTAAGTGGCAAGGCCAGGTCTCAACGTCAATGTTGGTGACTCCAATTCTACTTTGCCTCAAGGTTTCTATGACTTCTTGATTTTTTTTCACTTTTTTGATTTCTCTTCCCAAGCCCGCCCTGGCATTCTTGGATTTTTGCCTGGGCTTTGCCTCTTTCATCTGGGCTTCTTGCCTAATTCCTTCAAACTGCTACTGCCCACGTCTCAACCTGTCACCTTGCCAACCGTGTATTACTGAAGTGTGTTCATTTAAGAAAACTTTCTGGTGTGTTTTGGATAACAAGAAGACTTTATTAGAATGTCCAGTGGGGGCATTCCCCTTAAATGTAATCCCTGGCTTTCTGTTCGTGTAAAGGTCAGACCTGTTCCCCAGCCAGTGGTCTCTTGTGTCCCTCCATCACCAGGCTGGGTACAGGACGACAGTTGTTCTTCCTGTAAATTCACCACATTAGTCTAGTTGCTACACCATTGCGGAAAATACTACCAGTTGTTCACTAAGTTCATGCCTCATCTTCCTGAAAACACAGATTACATTTCCCATGTGACTGTGTTCTGGAGATTGAAAGTGAGTGAAAGTCCCGTGTGCCCCTTCCAGTCCTGGAAATGTCTTCCCCTGCAGTCAGTCTTTCACAGTTATTTCCTTTCACTGGTTTGAAGCTGATCTATTTTTAAATTTTATATATTTATTTATTTTTAGTTGCACTGGGTCTTTAATGCTATGCAATAAAGATCTATCAATAGGGAAAACTCATCTATCAATAGGGAAAACTCATCTGAGGCTTTGTATGAACAAGCAGTAAACCTCTTTCTTGTTTGTCCCATAATATATTGGGGAGTTTATGTTTCTCCAGTTAATCTACTCTAGTATAGCCAGGAACATCTCTGCATAAGAACAGTGCTAAATAAGGAGTACCTCTTTGGTTTTGTGGTTTGACTACATAGCAGATTAAAGACACTCCTTTTTAAATGAGAATTTTCAAAGAGTTTATGGATATGAATGCACATGTTTGTATGTGTGTGTGGATACTGTTTAGGAGATAGGGCTTGTATATTTCCTATAAGCTTTAAATCTGTAAAACAAAGCCCCATATTTCTGCTTTACTTTTTAAAGTGGCATGTAGATGCATTGCATTTAATAGAATCTTATCCCAGGGTTGGAAGGGGGAGGTCTTTGTGAAAGTAGAGTCTCATAACCCAGTCCACAGGAGCATTCCTAGGGCAATGCCAGCCATCTCCAAGGAAACACATGTGGCTGCCTGTGATGACTCCTACGGCAGAAAGTCCCTGCTCCCTCTGCCAGGAGTGGGGTGCCATGAACCTGGCAGGTCATTTTTCAGACTGTTTCAGATGTGATGAGGATTAATGAAGAGATCTTGATGATGTATAAGGTGTGTGCAGGACTTAAGGAGGTGTGAGAAGCATAAAAAGAAATTACTTTCGGTGTTTAAACCCAGCAGATTGAAAGATTCAGGGATCCATTAACAGAAATAAGGAAGTCAGAGAAGGAGGAGTTTGTTCAGAGAAGAGAACCACGGGTTCCATGATGGTGATTCCGATCTTCAGGCCCAGAGCCACTCTTGTGTCAGTTGTGTCTCCTCTCCTCTCCCTCAGCTCTGTTCTCTGTCCTTAGCCCAAATTGCCTCATCTCTGCCTCTGACATGTGTTTTATCATACCACTGAGTGATTCTACATGCGTTTCTAAGTATGAATGTCTTCTGGAGATGCCTTTTCAGAAATGGAATTTAAAAAAAAGAGCACAGTATAATTTATCCCTCTTTTATTCATCCCATCCTGTTTTTAAAAATCAAAAATTCTCTAATCATCTTTCTTCCTGATTTGTGGGCTGAAATAGTCTATGTGATTTCTTCTGTCTTGATTGGGCTATAATGCATTTTGGGATTTCTTTGTTTCACCAATTAATCTGCCCTCCTGAAAACAACCATGAACAGTTTTGCATAGTAACATTGCTGATGAAAGAACACTTAACAAATCACAGTTGATAAGCAAGAGGTATTTACCAAAGTAATCCCACCATCCCTTTCATTGTGGGAAGAAATGAAAAATTAATTTATAAAGTAACTTTAACTCTTAAGTTACAGCTCTCAATACTCCTGAGACATCCCAGCTCTGAGCTTCTTATCTCCAGCATCCTTTTCCTTTGATCCTTTTTGATCACTTCATCCCCTGAGTCATCACCACCTGAAACACCTTCGTATCTCACTCTGATCACAGCCTACATCTTTCTAAAGATCTCACTCTGTTACTCTTGATACATTTTATCTATTCTTTTTAATTTATTTAGCTGCACTGGATCTTAGTTGTGGCACTCAGAATCTTTAGTCTTCATTGTGGCATGCAGTATCTTTAGCTGGGGCATGCAAACTCTTAGTTTCAGCATGTGGGATCTAGTTACTTGACCAGCAATCAAACTTGGGGCCCCTGCATTGGGAGCACAGAGTCTTAGCCTCTGGACCACCAGGGAAGTCCCAGTGACATATTTTACCTTTGAATTCACTTCAGTTTCCAATGTTGTGATCATCTCTATTTCGCCGTAGGTTGTCATCTACTCCCCCGACCTCTATCCCAGCCACACCCTGTCCAAATTCCTTCTAATCCAGTCTAGACTTTATGGCACATCATTTTAAGAAATTTCTTGTTAGAATCAAGGCCCTCTCCTCCAGCCCTGCTAATTGAAGATCTTTTTCAAAACATTTGCCTTTTAGGTTCCTATACCCAGACTCCTGACAACTAATGCAAAACATCATGGTAAATATATACTACCTATCTCCTCACTTGAGCTTTCTGGGTCAACTTTTGGTTAGTGGTCTTTCCCATGCCCTTCAGTGGCTGTCCCTAACACCCACCATTCTCCCCAGACATCATATCCCTTCCCAAATCTCTTCTCTCTCAGCAGATATTTCCTCACAGTTCACTGGGAATACAAATAAATGTTGTCTATCAGGAACAATCTTTTTCACAACTCCTTTCCCCACAGAGATATACTTATCTTGTAGCTATGCCATCTTCTACTCATGTCCTAGAGAAAGAAATTTCTACCAAAGGCTGGTCCCTCTTCTACTCTTTAGATCCTGTCTGCTCTTAATTACTCAAAATCTTTATACTCTCAATTATCTCTTCTCTTTCCTGCATCATCCACCTCCTCTCAATTGGGTCCTTCCCTCAGCACCATGTTAAAAATGTTCCCGTTTCTCCCATCTTAATAAGAAGCCTACCCTTGACCCATTCTGACTCCTCCCTTCCTGTAAGAGTTGTTTATGCTTCTTGTCTACATATCCTTCTTTGCAGCCCTCCACCTTTTGCAGTTTGCTGCTACTTTACCTGTACTATTAAAATTGCTCTTGGTAAGATCATTTCAATAAACTCCAGGTTTGTAAATTTAAAGGCCAACTTTTCATTCTCTTATTTGACCTCCCTGCAGTATTTGATGTTCCTGGCCAATTCCAGCCTCTTTAAGTGCTCTCTCCTGAATCATAGGATAACATTCTCTTCTTACTCCTTTCACCTTTTTAACCAGTCTTTTTTAGTCAGCTTCCTGGATTCTTCTTCCTATATATATATATTTTTTAAGTTTAAAAACAAAACAAAGAGAATTCTATGTTTGGCCCTCTTCTCTTCTTCCTGTTTATACTCTTAGTGAGTTATTCAGTCACAGATCTGGGTTCTGCTGTCACTGCTTCAACTTAGGTGACCCCAATATAATGCTGTATTTGGGGACCACTGCCTGGCAGGATAATTCCATGTGGACGCCTCACCATGACTCCAAGCTCCTTCCTGACGTGGCCATCCTCCAGCATCCTCTGTCCTCTCCTCTTTATGCCCTAAGCTCTACCACCCAAAAATATAAAAGATAGGGACTGCCCTTGTGGTCCAGTGGTTAAGAATCCAGCTTGCAGTGCAGAGGATGTGGGTTCAGTCCCTAGTCAGGGAACAAGTATCCCACATGCCACAGGGTGGCATGATGCAAAGAGCATCCTGTATTTTGCAACCAAGACCGGACGCATCCAAATAAATATTTTTTAAGAATTTCATGTTTAAAAAAACATAAACTGAAATAGCTCTTATTATACCAAACACTTAAAATATGTAGTATAGTTGAGTGATTAAGAATTCAAACTTGTAAGCCTGCAAGCTGTAGTTCAAATCCTGGATCTGGCATTTGGTAGCTATGGAACCATGAGCTGATTAAAAAGATCCCTTTATGCCTCAGCTTTCTCATTTGTAACATGGAACTTACGTAGTATTGTGAATATCTGTAAAGTGATGAGAACTGTAGCTGGCATGTAGTAAATGTTCAACAATGTTAGTGATCACCTAAATCATCATATCAGGTAATTTGCAAACAATGGCTTATCACATCAGGTAGTTTGCAAACAATGGCTTATCACATCAGGTAGTTTGCAAACAATGGCTTATCTTAGGACTGAATGGCACTATGGATACCATCTCCTCAAGGTATAGGTAAGAAATTTACTTTTTCCAGCATCTCTTAAAGATGTGCATGTGGTAAAAACATGCAACACTTTGATTCCAAGGAGAACAATGTGAGGACAAAGGCACCAGGTAGGATTCATTCTTTGAAGAGTATGGTCAGTGGAAGGCACTTAATTTAAACAGTAAGGAAGATGGGGGTGTTTAATGTCCAGGGTCAGCAGTGCACAGCGTGATGTCAGTGCCCAGAGGTGGCAATGGGGTCTTTCCTGGAACAGCTTTGCTGTATATTACAGGAGTTTTACTCAGCTGGGTACCCTTGATGTCCAACTCCACAGCCCTTTCAGTGACTCTGGGAACTATCCAGGAAAACCTTTAATGACTCTTGCTTAACCTAAATACAGTGGATTTATTGTTGGCAACTAGTAACCCTAGCTATTATTTCATTATTAAGTAATAGGTACATCTATATATGTTCATTCCTTAAATGGTTTCTATTGCATCTAAGTATGGGCTGCCCAGGTGGTGCTAGAGAACCTGCCTGCCAGTGCAATAGACGTAAGAGACACGGGTTTGATCTTGTGTTGGAAAGATCCTCTGGAGGAGGAAATGGCAACCCACTCCAGTATTCTCACCTGGAGAATCCCAAGGACAGATCATGGGGTCAAAAAGAGTTGGACATGACTGAGGCAACTTGGCTCGCATGCATTGCATCCAAGCAAACAAAATGCTACAACAAAAGTTGCCTGATGTCTCTGACCTCTGATCTGCATCTCTGGGTCCTGGAACTCTGCCGCTTCTATTTCCCAGACACTCTGATCAGGTGGCTGCAAGTTATTCCCGTCAGTGGAAGGCACTGGAAGGAGCTGCAAGGGGGCAGAAAGGGATCAGCCAGTTTTCTTTACCTTTTCTGCTGCTGGCAGGGTCGCAGGCAGTAGCAGCCGCAGTGTGTGTGGGCTCCCTGGTCCCTGCTCTAAAGTGTGGTTTCAGAGGTGGCAGCAGCAGTATGAACCTGGAAGCTGTTGAGCTGGTTCCAGAGGGAGCGGTGGTGGGCAGGGGGACTACCAGCTCCTGGGCTCCTGGCTTTCTGCAGGGTAGTGACTGTGGTGGTCCCGGTGATCCCACAGCATCAGCAGGTGCTCTGGCACACCTGCCTACAGGGAGTGGTAACAGCACTTCCTCTTCACTCCCAGATTCGACTTCGTGTTGTCACATACCTGGATCACTGCATCACCTTCTTTTTGTGTCTCCAGACTTTCCAACACCTACATAACCAATTCACTCTGTTAAGACATCCTGTTTAAAATATCTGGAGGGATTTGTTTCCACGACTGACAGAAGAACCAAAGGATATGAATTATATTTTTTTAGTTCTTGGCAACTTTATTGTTTGTGATTATACTTACTCAGGGCTTCCCTGGTTGCTCAAACAGTAAAGAATCTGCCTGTAATGCAGGAGACCTGAGTTCAATCCCTGGGTCAAGAAATCCCCTGGAGAAGGAATGGTACCCACTCTGGTATTTTCACCTGGCAAATCCCATGGACAGAGGAGCTTGACGGGTTACAGTACATGGGGTCACAAAGAATTGGACAGGACTGAGCCACTAACACTTTCACTTTCATACGTACTCAAGTGAAAGCTGTTTTTACATAGTCCTTGAATAATCATTCATTGAATCTGAGTGCTAATCCTATACCATGGATATAGCTCACATATAGTTTATATGCTATGATTTATAAAGTTTATAAAAGCTTTGATTTCAGTTAATGAGGATGGAAGACACGCTGCCTGGGCTCACAAGTTGGCTTTGGTGCTTGCCTGCTTTGTGAACTTGAGCAAGTCACTACCTTCTGTTTCCTCATCTATGACATGGAGGTAATATTCATGCAGAGTTGCATGACTGCTCTGACAGCTACCATGTTGGTACCTCCAAAGTGCTCAGGACAAGGCCTGGCACATTGCACTCACTCAGTAGCTGGTAGGTGGGTTGTCAGTTATAACTACAGTTATTATGTTAATTTTTCCCAAAGTAGAGCAACAACTCAAATTCTTAAAATCATCTATACAATGAATGAGTCACCTTAAATATAAAGTAAAAATAATCTTTAAAAGTCTTTGAAAATTTCTTTGAACCAAAAAATTTCTATTTGCCTTGTATATTTGTTAGTGCATTTCCTAACATACACATCTTAGAGGGGCCTAAAGACTTTGAAAACTCATTAACTTTGAAAATTCAGTAATCAGGAGAGTGCTAGGAATTAAAAAAAAAAAACTATCTGGATTAAATGCATACAGTACCCTTTGAAAAGTCCACATTCTTATAAGAAGGGATGAGAAAGGAGAGCAAAAAAAGCCTACCCTTGCCTTTGTTTTAGGTGTGAAGACAAATTGCTTGTTTTCTTTAGTCTGATTCAAGAGCTTTAGTAACAACAAATATCCTTACTCTGCACCCACTATGTGCCTGGCTTTGTTCAGGTCACTTGGGCAAGCACAGTGAACAAGAGACACAACACATCCTTTACACTAATGCAGCTTAAAGTCTAAAGTGTTTTGTTGTTGTTGTTTTAACTTTTTATTTTGTATTGTGTGTGCTTAGTCACTAAGTAATGTCCAACACTTTGAGATCCCGTGGACTGTAGCCCACCAGGCTCCTTTGTCCATGGGATTCTCCAGGCAAGAATTCTGGAGTGGGTTTCCATGACCTCCTCCAGGGGATCTTCCCAACCCAGAGATTGAACCCAGGTCTCCCACCTGCAGGCGGATTCTTTATGTCTGAAGCACCAGGAAAGCCCATTTTACATTGGGGTACAGCCTATTAACTGTGTTGTGATAGTTCCAGGTGGACACTGCAGGTACTCAGCCATACATATGCATGTATCCATTCTCCCCACAAACCCCCCTCCCCTCACCTCCATGCTGCCACAAAACATTGAGCAGAGTTCCATGTGCTATATACAGTAGGTCTTAGTTGGTCATCCATTTTACATATAGCAGTGTATACAAAATCAGATTGATTATATTCTTTGTAGCCAAAGATGGAGAAGCTCTATACAGTCAGCAAGAACAAGACTAGGAGCTGACTGTCGCTCAGATCACGAACTCCTTATTGCAAAATTCAAACTTAACTTGAAGAACATAGGGAAAACAGGTATGACCTAAATCAAATCCCTTATGATTATACAGTGGAAGTGACAAATAGATTCAACAGATTAGATCTGATAGAGTGCCTGAAGAACTATGAATGGAGGTTTGTGATATTGTACAGGAGGCAGTGATCAAGATCATCCCCAAGAAAAAGAAATACAACAAGGCAAATGGTTGTCTGAGGAGGCCTTACAAAAAGTTGAGAAAAGAAGAGAAGCAAAAGGCAAAGCAGAAAGGGAAGATATATCTAACTGAATTCAGAGTTCCAAAGAATAGCAAGGAGAGATAAGAAAGACTTCCTAAGTGACCAATGCAACAAAATAGAGGAAAACAACAGAATGGGAAAGACTAGAAGTCTCTTCAAGAAAATTAGAGATGCTACAGGAACATTTCATCCAAAGATGGGCACAATAAAGGACAGGAACAGTATGGACCTAACAGAAGCAGAAAGGATTAAGAAGAGATGGCAAGAATACACAGAAGAACTCTACAAAAAAGATCTTCACGACCCAGATAACTATGATGGTGTGATCACTCACCTAGAGCCAGACGTCCTGGAGTGTGATGTCAAATGGGCCTTAGAAAGCATCACTAGGAACAAAGCTAGTGGAGGTGATGGAATTCCAGCTGAGCTACTTCAAATCCTGAAAGATGATACTGTTAAAGTGCTACACTCAGTATGCCAGCAAATTTGAAAAGCTCAGCAGTGACCATAGGACTGGAAAAGGTCACTTTTCATTCCAATCCCAAAGAAGGCCCAAAGAATCTTCGAACTACCGCACAATTGCACTCATTTCACATGCAAGCAAGGTAACACTCAAGATCCTTCAAACTAGGCCTCAACAGTTTGTGAACTGAGAACTTCCAGATGTACAAGCTGGATTTTTAAATGGCAGAGGAGTCAGAGACCACATTGCAAACATCCTTTGGATTATAGAAAATGCAAGAGAATTCCAGAAAAACATCTGCTTTATTGACTACACCAAAGCCTTTGACTGTGAGGATCACAACAAACTGTAGATAATTCTTAGAGAGGTGAAAATACCAGACCACCTTACCTGCCACCTGCAAAATCTGTATACAGGTCAAGAAGCAACAGTTATAACTGGACATGGAACAACAGACTGGTTCAAATTTGGGAAAAGAGTACATCAAGGCTGTATATTGTCACCCTGCTTATTCAACTTACATGCAGAATACATCATGCGAAATACCAGGCTGGATGAAGCACAAGCTGGAATCAAGATTGCCAGGAGAAATATCAAAATCTTCACATATGTAGATGACACCACCCTTATGGCAAAAATCAAAGAGTAACTAAAGTGCCTCTTGATGAAGGTGAAAGAGGAGAGTGAAAAAGCTGGCTTAAAACAACATTCAATAAATGAAGATCACGGCATCCAGTCCCATCACTTCATGCAAAATAGATGGGGAAACAATGAAAACTATGATAGACTTTATCTTCTTGGGCTCCAAAATCACTGTGGGCAGTGACTGCAGTCATGAAATTAAAAGACACTCCTTAGAAGGAAAGCTTTTACAAAACTAGACAGCATATTAAAAGTAGAGACATCACTTTGCCATCAAAGGTTCGTAGAGTCAAAGCTATGGTTTTTTCAGCAGTCATGTATGAATGTGAGAGTTGGACCATAAAGAAAGCTGATGCTGAACCTGAAGCTCCAATACTTCGGCCACCTGATGTGAAGAGCCAACACATTAGAAAAGACCCTGATGCTGGGAAAGATTGAAGGCAGGAAGAGAAGAGGACAACACAGGATGAGATGGTTGGATGGCATCACTGACTCAATGGACACGAGTTGGAGGAAACTCCAGGAGATAGTGAAAGACAGGGAAGCCTGGAGTGCTGCAGTCCATAGGGTCATAAAGAGTCAGGCATGACTGAGGGACAGAACAGCAACAAGTGTGTACATGTCCCTCCCAAATTCCCCTGAGTATCCTTTCCCCACATCCTTCCCTCCCAGCAACCATAAGTTCATTCTCTAAATCTGTAAGTGGTTCTCTGTTATAAGTTCATTTGTATTGACTCTTTTTAGATTCCACATATAAGGGATGTCATATTTCTTCTTAGTCTGACCTACTTCACTCAGTATGACAATCTCTAGGTCCATCTAGGTGTGTATATATACAGTCCATTCCTTTATCAGTGGGCATTTTTGTCCATTCCTTTATCAATGGGCATTTAGGTCGTTTCCATGTCTTTGTCCATTCCTTTATCTTTGTCCATTCCTTTATCAATGGACGTTTAGGTTGTTTGTCCATTCCTTGATCAATGGACATTTAGGCTGTTTCCATGTCTTGACTATTGTAAATAGTGCTACAGTGAGCATTGGGGTGAATGTATCTTTCAGATCATGTTGTTCTCCAGATACAGGCCTAGGAGTGGGACTGCAGGGTCATGTGGTAGTTCTATTTTTAGTTTTCTAAGGAAGCTCCATACTGTTCTCCATAGTGGCTGTACCAGTTTACATTCCCACTAACAGTATAGGAGGGTTCCCTTCTCTCTACCCCTTCTCCAGCATTTATTGTTCGTGGATTTTTGATGGTGTCCATTTTGACTGGTGTGAGGTGATATCTCGTTGTTGTTTTGATTTGCATTTTTCTAATAATAGCAATGTTGAACATCTTTTTTTATGCCTCTTGACCATCTACATGTCTTCTTTGGAGAAATATCTACTTAGGTCGTCTGCGCATTTTTTGATTGGGTTGTTTGTTTTAATGCTGTTAAGCATCATGAGCTGTTTGTAAATTTTGGAGACTAACCCCTTGTCAATCACCTCATTTGCAATGTTTGTCTTTTCATTTTGTTTATTGTTTCCTTTGTTGTGCAAAAGCTTTTGAGTGTAAGTAGGTCTCATTTGTTTATTTTTGTTTTAATTTCCATTATTCTGGGAGATGGATTGAAAAAGATATTGCTGCAATTTATATGAGTGTTCCGCCTAAGTTTCCCTCTAGAAGTTTTATACTGTCCAGTCTCACATTTAGGTCTTATGATCCATTTTGAGGGTTTTTTGTGTATGGTGTTAAAGAATGATCTAATCCCTTTTTGTGAATTGGACTAAAGAAAGTTGCTTATTTTCTTTAGTCCAGTTCAAGAGCTTTAGTGACAACAAATATTCTTATTGTGCACCTACTATGTGCCTGGCTTTGTCTGGGACACTTGGGCAAGCATGACAAACAAGAGAAACAGCCTCTGCTCTAATGTAGCTTGAAGTCTAATGTGTTTTTTAGGAAAGTTCTAACACTATTTTATAAATTTTTGGTATTGTCTGTTTTCATATCATAATATTGTATACTAAATTAAAATTCTCATTTTAAAGTTTAAATTTAGCTAACATAAATATTAAATTCTAGGATTCAGGGTAAATTAGATCTCTTTGTATACGTTTTCACTTATTTTTCAGAATGTATCAAATACTTACTTTGTGCTAGAAAATGTGAAATTTTTGTCCACATGGTAATTATCTTTTTCAGAGATGTCTTTCTATATAAAATTAGAGAACAGAATGCTATCCTCATTATAGATCCTATTGAGTAGTTTTAATAAGTGGCTTTTTTGGGGGTTGCTGAAATTTAAATGTATTACTCTCAAATTTTGGACCAGTGGTGCATAAAAATAGTTCTAAGCAATTTATACTAGAAATTCTTCAAGGTAAATCATGTCTTCATAGTTTTTTTTTTTCAAGAAGAAAGTATATTTCACATATTTCAATATTCATTAAGTGTGGGGCTTTTTTTTTTCTTTAACTGAACTAGAATAAACTAAATATTGACAAATTCTTCTTTGAGAACCAGTTACAAATCCAATTAATGAAAGCCTACTACTTCCAATATGTCTACCATAGTATTACATCTAACATCAGATAAACAAATACATCATTAATAATTAGAACTGTGAAATAGCACAGTCATCCAGGTGGGAATCTACTCTATTAAATTAAGGGATATTTATCCAATCCTCATAGTGACTCCAGTATTCTTGCCTGGAAAATTCCATGGACGGACAAGCCTGGTGGGGTACAGTCCATGGGGTCCACAAAGAATTGGACAAGACTGACCATGCACATGCACGCATAGTGGTCTTATCTGAAAAACTATATTTTTATTCTATATAATTGGCAAAAAAGTTAAACATGGTATATTATATAGTAATAGCTAATATTCATTGATTTCTTACTTAATAAAACACTGTATCAACTCATTTAATCTTAATAAGGCTCAATAATTGGGTACTATTATCCCCATTTTAAGTTGAAGAAATGGACTTCCCTGTAGCTCAAGTGGTAAAGAATCTGCCTACGATAGAGAAGATCAGGGTTCAATCCCTGGGTCAGGAAGATCCTCTGGAGAAGGGAATGGCAATCCACTCCATTATCCTTGCCTGGAGAATTCCATGGACAGAGAAGCCTGGCAGGCTACAGTTCACGGGGTCACAAAGAGTCGGACACGACTGAGTGACTATCACACACACGCACACACTCACTCATGACACAGATATAAGAGGAGCTAGAACAGGGCTTACATCCAAGTGTAGTCTGGTCAGGGTCAAGGTCTTATTCTTGGCCCCCTACCCTACTGTTATATACTAGTCTCCTTCCCAAAAGAATTCACTGCTGTCAGCAAAAAACCAAGTTTTTCCTTCTGTTGTTTTTAATCCTAAGAAAAATGTTCACAACTATGACCTGCTTCTCTCTCATATAAATAATAATGGTTCTGGTGTTCTGGACATTGATTTAGGTGCCTCTTTTTATCTCTAGGTTCTTTGGAAGCGCCTCTCACTATAATGCCTCTGTCCTCAGACAAATTTATGAATCATGCTTACAAAGAGAAAGATAAATTTCCCCCAGTCTCTATCACATTTTAATAGTAGGAAGAATAATGCAGAGGACAGATAATGAAAACAATGAAGAATAGTAGAAGGAAACTTCTTTGGTGTTATTTTGGCTGAATCACCAAACCGTAACTCAGACCTTGGCTATCCTGGCTTAGATTTCTGAATCTTAGACCAAAAAGGCAGAGAAGTAATGGTGACATTGAGATGCAGTGGTATAAACCTTGCCATATATATCTAGTACATGTATTGTCATAGGTAAGTGTTAAAGTATTTTAATTAAATTTTCTTGTACTTCCAATAATTACTGTCCTTGGAAAAGAAATCCAGTGATTCTACTTCATAATGAATTCCACAGTACAGAATAATTAGAGTACTGTTAAAAGAAAAATCTACAGTGATTATTTTTAATTTTTATTTTATATTAAGTATAATTTTACATTGGATTTACAATGTTGAGTTAGTTTCAGTGTACAGCAAAGTGAATCAGTTATACATAGACATATATCTATTCCTTTTCAGATTCTTTTCCCATATAGGTAATTACAGAGTACTGAGACAGTTATCTGTGCTATATAGTAGGTCCTTATTAGTTATCTGTCTTATTTATATTAGTGTTGTGTGTTCATCTCAAACTCCTAATTTGTCCCTCTGCCCACCCTTTGGTAACCCTAAGTTTGTTTTCTAAGTCTTTGAGTCTATTTCTGTTTCGTGAACAAGTTCATTTACATCATTTTCTTGGATTCCACATATAAGTGGTATCATTACATATTAGGTACAACTTCATAAATTATTAGTGAAACAAAAATGTCATGTGAAAGGTACTAGAAACACATGAAGACAAAATCTAACTCGATGCTCCTACATTTCCACATTGTTTTGGGCAGGAGTGCCTTCCTTTCCTAGTTTATTTACTTGTAAATAATTTAATTAATTTAACAATTTTAGTTTGATTGGGTTTCTGTTTCTGTTTGATTGGAGGCACATTCAGGCATTGTTCTTGTGGGACTCGTCTGGGAGCCCAGGTAATAGCCATTCGTCCCTCTCATTTGTTGTTTTCCAAGCTTCAAGTCAGCAGGCAGAGAAGGGATACCAGTGACAAGGCCCAGTCTTTCAAGCCCCTTCTGTGACTGCTCAGGCTGGTGGCGCTGCCAGGAAGAGCTCCTGGAGCCACAGGGAAGGACAGGGTGCTTCCCATTTAGAAACAACTCTGTGGATGCCTCCAAAAGCCTTTCTTCTCCCTGCAACTGCCATGAAGGGTGGGAATAGAAAACAAGCACATCTCTGTTTAAATTCAGTGCTTGTTCCAGACGTCACTTTTGGTGATATAATTTTGAAAGAAGAAAATTAATTATGATGTAAGTTCAGTTACTTAGAGACTTAGAGAAGACAGGTGATTAAGAAGTGCAATATCCTACTATATTGCACAGGGAATGCTGCTAATTATGTTATGACCTAAATGGTAAAGAATTTGAAAAAGGATATGTGTATGTGTGCATGTGCGTGTATGCATCTGTGTGTGTGTGTGTGTGTGTAACTGAACCACTTTGCTGGACACCTGAAACTATCACAACATTGCTAATCAACTATAATATAAAATAAAAAGTTTTTTAAAGGGTGCAGTAGTTTATCTTACAAAAATAACTTTTTACATTCGGAATTTAAAGCACTTTTCAGTCCTGAAATAAGTATAGTTTCTCTCGCCCAAAGAGATTCAGAACTTGGTAGTTCTGAAGTTTTTGATCTTATTCATGCTATGTGAAATGTATAGTACCTGATTTTTTTAAAAAAATGAGTTCCCCATTTATTTGTGGATACAATAATATTTGCACAGAAATTCCTCATAAACCTTACCTTGCTTCATAAAAAGTGTTAAATCATGAGTGTACTTACAAAGAGACTTCTGAAAAGGTACATCTTTCACTTCTGAATACACTTTCATTATTCTTGCAAGGTACTTTAATCATAATTAGAATCTTTTAATGTTAAATTTTTTCTTTTATTAGCTTTGTACTATGACTTTTTGACCCTTTTTAATATTATGTGATAGTATCATGTTATATTAATAATCAAAGTGATTGCAAAGAATCTGTTAGTGATAATGGACATTAGTTTGTTTTATGTTGACTTTTTTGTTGTTGATGTCCAATTAAAAGCAACATACAATAAAAAAAAGTAAGTTCTTGATCTTGAATAGTGATTTGATTTAGACCTTGTTTTATTGAAAACCTATCTCATCTCCATACTGAGCATGATTCCTCATAATCCTGAATACTCAAAAAGGAATTATTTACAATTTCAGTAGTTACACTCTCCACCCATCAGTATGTCATACTGTTCAATATTATAATGTAACCACTATACTATATTTCTCTCTGTTCTTCCTTAACTTTGTTTTACCTAAGCTTTTTGGTTACTAAAAATTTGAGGCCAATATCTTTATTTCTAAGATCAAATCATTGCAGGCTAATAATTTTCCACTGTTTATATACTGTGAGTTTTGAAATCTATGGGCATACTCACCACTAAAGAAGAGTGTTTTAGGAGACATGCAGTCCATTGCTGTGTCTCACAGTGTCTGATGTGATAGTCTGTGGTATTCTTGCATGATTTATGTAGGCAAGAGAGAGTATAAACAAAAGTGAGAATCCTAAGTCAGAGAACCTAGGTTCTAATTCTGATTTTGTCATTTAAAAGCACTGTGGCATTAGGAAAATTCTGGTTTTGCATCTGTAAAATAATACTTCTTGCCTCACTGAGTTATTTTGAAGGTTATATGACTTATGATTTATTAAGTGTTCAACACTGTGTGTGGCCTCAAACAGATGGTCAGTAAATGTTAATTTCCCATTTCTTCAGCCCCAGTGTCTTCATCTGCAAGTCAGCAATAACAATGCCTTTACAGCCCAGTTGTTGCTGGAGTTGGCTCATACCAGCTCACAAGAGCTGGTTAAATTTTTAAGAACTGTGTAAGCCTGCTTTTTTTTCAAGCAGCCAATAATAAATCTTAAATTACATTGGGCTTCCCTGGTGGTTCAGACAGTAAAGAATCTGCCTGCAATGCGGGAGACCCAGGTTCAACCCCTGGGTCAGGAAGATCCCCTGGAGAAAGTATTCCAGTATTCTTGCCTGGAGAATTCCATGGACAGAGGAGGCTTGTGGGCTACAATCCACGGGGTCGCAAACAGTCAGAGACCACTGAGTAACTAACACTTTCACTTTTCTTTTTTTGCCATTAAATAATCTATGTTAAAAACAAATGCAATAAACATTCAAAACTCATCACTTCATAAGTATTTTACTATTATCATGCCCTTAAGATTACGTCAATGTGTTGGTAATCAGTGTGCTGGAAATTCAGTGAAATCATTTTATTGAAAGCTTGGAGTTGGCTATGGAAGTATTTATAACATAGAAATTGTAAACTCTTTTAAATCAGAGCTTCCCCCCATCCCCAGAGAACTGATTGCTACACATTTATCAGCATTGTGCATACCTACCTGGTTTTTAAATGGAAAAGCACTCCACACATATAGATAACTTTTGAAGTTCATTCTGAGCTTAATATCTGTCCAGTATCATGTTGAAAACATTGAGGAACAGATGCCGCCAGTGATCATGGAAGCATCAATAGTTAACAACATACTGATTATGTATTAATAGCTTGGGAAGGTAGCCTTGAAGATTTGGTCTGAAAAAATGATTGAATCCTTGTATTCAAATATATATGGATCATATGACCATAATCATTTGCCGGCATGAATCTCAGGAAGTAAATCCTGCAAACGGCCCTAAATATCATTTAGTCTCTTATTCTAATTATAATCTGTAATTCAGTGGCTCCATTTTTAGGACAGACTTGGCAATGTTTGCATGTCTATTATTTATGGTATCATGATATGCATTTATAAGGTGACTTGTTGATAAAGAGGTCAGTGATTTGTGTAAATTGTTACATTTAAGCAGCTACAGCCTTAAAACCTAATTCCATAAGACATAGAGGCTCCGATGAAGTCAAAGATTTTTACTCCTGGAAATAAATTTTACTTAAGTGAGACTGTGATAACTCCAAAAAAAAAAGGATTTACTCAAAAGTTCTAAGAAAAGAAAAAAATAAATACCGACTTTAAAAAACATACTAGTGATGGAGCATTTCCATATATTTTTCAATTATGATTTGGAGTATTTTTTCTTGTCAGTGCTATTTTTAAAAGCTCTTAAATCTCATAAACCTCTATTTTGAAGCAGTGTTTGCACCTAAAACCCTTTTTCATTTTAAAGTAACAAGTCAAATCTTCTAAAAAGCAATCTCAGCATGCCAACTTTGAAAGAATAAGAAATGACAAACTGTAATGTTTGTGGAAAATAATATAAATTAGCTATTTTGAAAATAAAATCTGGAGAATACAAAGAATAGAAAACAAGTTAATATTTGAATAATATTTCCAATTATTCTTTTTATTTCTCTTATATTCAAAGTCACTTTTTTATCCAAGGGATTAGTTTCTATTACAAATTGCTTTATTACAAAGAAAGTTATCCTAATATGATTAGATAATGTGATAGAAAAATGGAAATTATGAGAAAGTCATCCTTTTGATAAATTTTATTCCCAAATTTTATATTCTGCTTTAAGATTATTAAATTATTTTCCTATGCACATTTTTTCTTACATTAGTGCACAGTGTTCTTTTTAACTTTACATTTGTGAGATTCAGTTTGATCTCTATTGCTTACCACTCATGAATAAATTAATGTAATTCTTCTGATTAGTTTCATGCACACACAAAAACCAGGAGTAACAGAACCTAAGAAGCAGTTCTTAAAATGTTCATATCAGGCAAAAAGTTGATTTCCACAGATGTTCCTTTCGTAAATGATGTTAGCACTTCTCCTGACACTAATGTAGGTTAGGGTAAACACACTGTCATACAAGGGTTCAGAATGTCAAGAGAGAGTCTTTGGTGAGATCATTTTAACTTTCCACTGAAACTGAGAACATAGAAAGAAATGAATATTCACAACACTAAAAACTGAGATTGGATTATTACCTCCATGAGACTGTGGAAAGAATCTATCCAAATTGTAAGGCGTGTGGAGGGAGATTACAAAAAATTCGTCTGCTTTCAACTGTCATATGAAATAATACACTACTGTGTATAAAGTGGGCTTCCCCGGTGGCTCAGCAATAAAGAATCCACCTGCGATGCAGGAGACATGGATTTTATCCCTGAGTCGGGAAGATCCCCTGGAGAGAGAAATGGCAATCCACTCCAGTATTCTTGCCTGGGAAATGCTATGGACAGAGGAGCCTGGTGGGCTACAGTCCATGCAGTCACGAAAAGAGTCACACACAACTTAGCAAGTAAATAACATGTAAAAAATAAATAACTAATGAGAACCTACTGTGTAGCACAGTGAATGTTCTGCAGTGACCTAAATGGGAAGGAAATCCAAAAAAGAGGGGATATATGTGGGAATGGCAACCCACTCCAGTACTATTCTTGCCTGGAAAAATTCCAAGGACAGTGGAGCCTGGTGGGCTGCCGTCCATGGGGTATCTAAGAGTTGGACATGACTGAGCACAAGTGTGTGCACACATGAATGATTTACTTTGCCATATGACACAGGGAACTCTACTCAACGCTACGTGGTGACCTAAAGGAGAAGGAAATCCAAAAAAGAGGGGACATATGTATAACAGATTCACTTTGCTGTAAGCAGAAACTGACATGTAAAGCAACTATACTCCGATAAATAAATATTAAAAAAAAAAAAACTGTTGGAAAATGGTACAGGATACCCCTCAACTCCACCCCATTTGTCACTGGCTTCAAAAAATGAGATGGGCTTCACCCACTAGAAAGTAACAAGTCAATTTTCCATGTTTCTTTGGTCACATTGCACACATACACACATGCACACACACACACACACACATTCCAATAATGATAGGAGCCGATGGAGAGATATCCTAGCATTCATCCTTGGGAGAGACAATTTTTCAGGGTATTTTACATGTTCTTTCAGAAATCTCCAATGGAATAAAGTCCTAGTGGTCCACAGTTGTAATGAACTCAAAAACACAATCTTCATTGACTTTCTTTTGCCTGAAGTCTTTCACTCCAGCTCTTTGGGATCAGACTTCAGTGGAATTACCTACACCTAAGCCTTTATGCTGGAGAAGGCAATGGCAACCCACTCCAGTACTCTTGCTTGGAAAATCCCATGGGCAGAGGGGCCTGGTGGGCTGCAGTCCATGGGGTTGTGAAGAGTCGGACATGACTCAGAGACTTCACTTTCACTTTTCCCTTTCATGCATTGGAGAAGGAAATGGCAACCCACTCCAGTGTTCTTGCCTGGAGAATCCCAGGGACAATGGATCCTGGTGGGCTGCCGTCTAAGGGGTCGCACAGAGTCGGACATGACTGAAGCAACTTAGCAGCAACAGCTACAGCAAGCTTTTATGCAGGGACAAACTAGGATGAATGTCCTACTTCCACCTTCTTTGACTGCTTTATAATTTTATTCACTCTTTAAGACTTTGCTCAGATATCACCTCCTCAGAACAGCCTTACCTGACTCTGCCACTCTGATTTAGATACCCCTTTCATTGTTGTTCAGTCAATCGGTCATCATGTCCAACTCTTTGCAGACCCATGGACTGCAGCATGCCAGGCTTACCTGTCCCTCACTATCTCCCAGAGTTTGTTCAAACTCATGTTCATTGAGTCAATGATGCCATCCAACAATCTCATCATCTGCTGCCCGCTTCTCCTGCCCTCAATCTTTCCAGCATCAGGATCTTTTCCAGTGAGTTCGCTCTCTGCATCAGGTGGCCAAAGTATTGGAGCTTCAGTTTCAGCATCAGTCCTTCAAATGAATATTCAGGGTTGATTTCCTTTGGGATCGACTGGTTTGATCTCCTTGTCATCAAAGGGACTCTCAAATGTCTTCTGCTGCACCTCAGTTCAAAATCATCAATTCTTTGGTGCTCAGTCTTTATGGTTCACCTCTCACATCCATATATAACTAATGGAAAAAGCATGGCTTCGACTATACAGATCTTTGTTGGCAAAGTGATGTCTCCGCTTTTTAATAAGCTGTCGAGGTTTGTCATAGCTTTTTTTCCAAGGAGCAAGTGTTAATTACTGTGAAGTGATGGTTGTTTTATTAATCAGATTATGGTCATAATTTTACAAAGTTTATGTATGTAAACTCATTACACTGCATGCTTTATACAATTTTGTCAGTTACACCTCAAGAAAGTTGAGTGGGGGGTAGAACAAATTTTTTTAAATGTCAAGCAATATTTTTTCCTGCTAGGAATATACGTTTACTCCTATTTTTCAATCTTATGCAAAACCTCTTACTGCATAATTTATGAGATATAGCAGCTTTTGATTGTTGTTTTTGAAAATTCTAAACTATGGAGCCCATGGTGGCATTTTGCTAAATAGCCTTGCACATGTTGGCTTTTGAACATTTTAACGAATAAAAGCACACAATAAAAAAGTCAATATGCTCACATTTTTGTTGGCATGTGTTTATGAGTGATAGATTGCAAGATAAAAATATTCTGTCAAGTGAATTGTGGTTTAAAGTGTTTGAAAATCCCTGCTGTAGGCCAGTGCTTCTCCCAAATGTAGTCCAGGATCCTCAAGTCCTAATAACTAGGCTAAAAATGCAGCTTCCTGGCCTCATCCCAGAAATTCTGATTAAACAGGTCTAGGATGGGGCCCAGAAATTTGTATTTAAGAAGAACTACAGGTGATTCTCACTGAATCACTAATGTTACTGGCTCAGATAATAACACTTCAAGGGGTACAATGAAGGGATGTAAAGAATTGCCTGTCAGTTCACTTTCTAACATTATAGGGGGCTTCCTCAAGGTAAGAATTGTGGCAGAGACCTTAATTCTTGATACAAAGCAGCGTAGTGCAGTGGTTAAGAGGGTTTTTAAAATGAGACAGACTCAAGTTCTAATCCTAATTTGTCATTTACAAGTTGTGAGATATGGGGACCCTCATTTACTTTGTGTAAGTGGGGTTAATAACTGTTACTACTGCACAGAGCTAAAAGGATTCAATGAGATAAACCAACTGGTGTAAAGGAAATATTTGCTATTATTATCTTTAGGGATCCCCAACATTTTGAAAAAAATTCTACTCAATTTGACAGACATTAGTTGAGTGTGCATAGAATTATGCTAAGTACTTTTGGAAATGCAAATATGAAAAATAGCCCCTACTTTTATGGAGCTTACAATTATGATCATAGACTTTTACACCAGAAAATAATCAGGTTACCCAACCCACCTCTCATTTAAGAGGAGGAAAGTGAGACTCAAGAGCCTAATCATGTTCCCAAGAGTTGTCCACAGATAGTGGAGGAGCAGAAATAGAACCCAGGCCAATGTCTTTCCATCAGACTGGACTTCACTTCAGGATTCAGAGCCCAGTCCTCATAGGGATGTGCTGGTAAATGGTAACAACCAGTTTGCTGGGTAGGAAAATGTTTGTGTACATATTAATATGTAATTTTATTCTATACTTTACTCATATGAATAAATAACACATGGCTTACAAATGATCATAAAATATACAATTCCCTTTAATGCAAATTCCATATGACCAGTTGATTCTCACTGGATGTTCTATTTAACTTTTGCTCAATTCTTTTTTTTTTTTTGAAAAATTTATTTTATTTTATTTTTTATTTTTTTTCCATTTGCTACCTCATGGATTGGCTCAGATGGTTTTGTCCACTAATGCTTTTTTAAAATTGTGGTAACATACATGTAACACAAAAGTTATTATATTAATCATTTTTAAATATATAGGTCAATAGTGTTAAGCATATTCACACTGTTGTGCAACCAATCTCCACTTTTTCATCTTGCAAAACTGAATCTCTATACCCATTAAACAATGGCTTCTCATTCTTCTCTCCCCCTAGGCCCTGACAAGTACTATTCTACTATTTGTTTCCATGAATTTGATTACTCTAGATACTTTATTTCAATGGAATCATACAGTATTTGTCATTTTGTGACTAATTTTTTTTTTTTTTTGCTTAGCATAATGTCCTCAAGATCATCCATACTGTAGCATATGAAAAGATTTCTTTCCTTTTTTAAGGCTAAATAGTGTTCCTCTGTATGTATTGACTGCATTTGGTTGTTTATTCATCCATTGATGGGCATTTGGGTAGCTTCTATCTCTTGGCTATTATGAACAGTGCTGATACAAACGTTGCTGTGCAAACATCTCTTTACAATCCTGCTTTTAATTCTTCTGTATATATACCCAGAAGTGGAATTGCTAGATCATATGGCAGTTCTATTTGAAAATTTTTGAGGAATGGTCATGCTTTTTTTTCATAGTGGCTGCATCATTTTACATTCCCAACAGTGCAAAAGCATTTCAGCTTCTCCATATTCTCAACACTTGTTTTCTGGGTTTTTGATAGCAGCCATTCTAATGGATATGAGATGATCCATTAACTCCTTACCCAATAAAATTTATTATTAAATCTGACATGTGATCTACTGTTAGATTATGTGAAAATTAATAAAGGGAAAGCTCACTAAAATGGTCAGAAGGCCAGTGGGAGAAGCTCTCATGTCAATACAGATCCCAATATCTGTATTTGCATCTCTGGCAAGATGTGATACTACTCTACCACCACCTGAAGGAGGAAGAAAGATTTTTCTTCTGCCTAGCAACATCTCAGCCAATGAGAGACTTGCAACTCAGCCAATGAAAAGTCACTATACTTCAAACTCCCAGTTTCCTCCAATAGACTTTTTGTTTGTAACCCAGGCACCTTCCCCTTCTCTATAAAAGCGTTTCCCCTGGCTTGCTTGTGGTTCACTGTATTCGTGTGCCCGTGACTATATTGGCTGCTCTCAAATATACCCATTTTGTTCGTAAAATAACTTGCTGTTTCATTGTTTTAAGATTACATGGAGGTTTCATAGAGCTCCAGAGAAGAACGCTGACAACTCCCAGTGTGGCCTAGTCCGCGGAGCTCATGTCTCGCTGACCCTGAAATCTGAGGGTAAGTTTTTCTGCTGGATCCGAGCTCCACCCTTTTAGCATTTTGAAGCTCTCCAGGCTGTACTGGGGATGTGTTTCAGGCCTTTGTCGTTTACATGTTAAGGCTTTGTGCTGTGAGTATTCACGCTGTGGTCGGCACTTTTGAAATCAGGCCCTTCCCACTGTAACTTTGCTGGTATTTTGCCCTGCAGGCTATTTAAGAATTACTCTTTGCTCTAGGGAAAGACAAAAAAAAAAAACCTCTGAAAGTAGGGTCCCAGTTATCTGAATGTATTGAGCGCCCCCACTCAACCTTCATGGACCCAAGCCTATATTTGTTTAAAATCCATGGTCTCCTTCTCATGTGCATTTGCGTAAATGACTTAACCAAAAGCAACTCAGAATATCAGTGGCCATTTGGGGAACTTTAGAACTCTCTAGATTTCAGTTCAGTTCAGTCCCTCAGTTGTGTCCGACTCTTTGTGACCCCATGAATCGCAGCACACCAGGCCTCCCTGTCCATCACCAGCTCCCAGAGTTTACTCAAACTTATGTCCATCGAGTCGGTGATGCCATCCAGCCATCTCATCCTCTATCATCCCCTTCTCCTCCTGCCCTCAATCCCCCCCAGCATCAGGGTCTTTTCCAATGAGTCAACTCTTCACGTGAGGTGGCTAAAGTATTGGAGTTTCAGCCTCAGCATCAGTCCTTCCAATGAACACCCAGGACTGATCTCCTTTAGGATGGACTGGTTGGATCTCCTTGCAGTCCAAGGGACTCTCAAGAGTCTTCTCCAACACCACAGTTCAAAAGCATCAATTCTTTGGTGCTCAGCCTTCTTTATAGTTCATCTCTCACATCCATACATGACTACTGGAAAACCATAGCCTTGACTAGACGGGCATTTGTTGGCCCAGTAATGTCTCTGCTTTTTAATATGCTATCTAGGTTGGTCATAACTTTCCTTCCAAGGAGTAAGCGTCTTTTAATTTCATGGCTGCAATCACCATCTGCAATGATTTTGGAGCCCCAAAAAATAAAGTCTGACACTGTTTCCACTGTGTCTCCATCTATTTCCCATGAAGTGATGGGACCAGATGACATGATCTAAGTTAAGCCAACTTTTTCACTCTCCTCTTTCACTTTCATCTAGACTTACCTTCTTGAAAAGTGAGATAGACATGGCCCTGAATCATCTAAACTGAACTGGACACATATTTTGATTGGTATTTTGAGACTTCTAAATGTTATCAGCAGTCTGAAAATTGCCTCTCTGCACAATACAAAAATTAATTGAGGCAAACAAACTATTAAAAACTAGTGAGTGCAGTGCTTAGTCTCTCAGTCATGTCCGACTCCAAATAAACCCTAAATTACTTAGGTTCCTGGACTAGGCCAAATTGTGAGCTGCAGTTAGTTTTCTAAAGTAATCAAGGACCCCGATAGGTTTGCTGAAGAATTTAACAGAGTTATTCAAACCTACCAGCCTGGATTCTCAGATTTGTATCAATCCACATGCTTGCTGGTGAGGGTCAAGCCAAACATTGGATGAAACTAGCCCAGTGGGAACCTCCTGGAAGGGATTAGAAGATCAAGCAAGAGGCTACAGCACTCCCTAAAAACATCCACCAAGCAATGACAATAGCCTTCCCTAAGCCTGTTGATGGGAACAGAATTCAGGCTTGCACACAAAAATCTGATGACCTGGTCCATGACTATTGTAATTGACCTCAGATTATTTTAAAAGAAAATGTGGTCTTCTTTGAAATATTAAGTCCTCTGGGGTAGCCTCTAACTGTGTGTTTGTTAATCAGAACCTTTCTCTTTTAGTTGAAAGGACCAGGATGGTATGGGAAACTATGTCCATTCCAGATTTAGTTAATTTAGCAAATTAGCATGCTCAGACTCTAGATGAGTCTCCGAAAAAGACTGCTAAATTTCTTAATCTTCAACTCTGGCAAATGAAGTTCTCTATAAACAAAACCAAAACCTTCCAGTTTCTGCTGTTACTGCAAAGAGCCAGGAAATTCGGGGGTTGGGCGATTGCTACACATGTAAACCTTACTGGCATCTTCAGCCTTCTAACCAGCCTTTCCATTGTTCTCCCAATTCCAAATGATGGACCTTTAAGCAACAGCGGATATTTTCTGTTTCTCTTCAGTCAGCTCAGAGAAACAAGTCTCTAGATGGGGAATGAGATCTCTCTCTGTCTTAATGGACATACCCTTGGTACTCAATCCCACTGCTGTAAAGCAGCCCCTGTCTTGAAGTACTAAGAACTGTTCAAATTGAGGGAAATCTCCAGTGGACCTCAAGGGGTTCTTATCTCTGAGCTGATTCCCTTTTGTTTAGGCTGTTTGAGAGATGCACACCCTTTCTCCTAAGTTCCTCTGCCCCTATCCATTTATTCGGCTGAGACCTCTCAGAGAAATATCTGACCAGGATTTCTTTCTTCTAAAAAGGGGAAACAATTTCTAGAATTTGGCAGAAGCCATCAAATTAGCCAACTAAATGAATTAAGCGACCCTTCAACATCTTTTTATCTGCCTTCAACAGTACAGGAGCTGGTTCTGGAGAAACCGATAATTTTTCTCTATGGAATCAGCTCCCGTCTTCTTTATGGGCAAATCTCTAATAATGGAAAAATTCACAGTGCATCTGCCACAAAAGATTCAAACATCTCCTCAAAATCTCTTCTCAGAATTAATCAATACCCTATAAGTAAAGAGCCACTAGTGGTAAAAGAACCCACCTGCCAATACAGGAGACATAAGAGACTCATGTTCGATTCCTGTGTCAGGAAGATGCCCTGGAAGCCATGGCAAGCCACTCCAGTATTCTTGCCTGGAGAATCCCATGGACAAAGAAGTCTGGCGGGCTACAGTCCATAGAGTTACAAAGAGTCAGACACAACTGAAGTGATTAGGCACTGGCTATAAGTAAAGAAGCTCTTCAAGGAATAAAGCCCATAACAGAAGATGTCAAGGCTTAGGGCATCATTATCCCTTGCAGGAGTTCCTGTAATACTCTTATTTACCTATGAGAAAACCCAGGGGCCAAGGATGTAGGTTTGTTCAGAACCCCTGAGCAATAAATAACGCCGTTATCCCTTGACACCCTGTAGTTCTTACTGACATCCATTCCCACTGGGAGCAAATTTTCACTGTAATTGATGGGTGTATTAATAATGTATTCTTTAGTGTTCTGGGCTCCCTTGGTGGCTCAGATGGTAAAGAATCCACCTGCAATGTGGGACACCTGGGTTCAACCCCTGGGTTAGGAAGATCCCCTGGAGGAGGGCATGGCAACCCACTCCATGATTCTTGCCTGGAGAATCCCCATGGACAGAGGAGCCTGGCGGGCTACAGTCCACGGGGTCGCAAAGAGTCGGACACGACTGAGCCACAACACTTTAGTGTTCTAGCTGGTAAGGCAGGTCAGTATCTTTTTGCCTTTACTTGGGAAGGATAACATGACACCTGGACAAGCATGCTCCAGGATTTCACAGAAAGTCTTTTTTACTTTTCACAAATCTTAAAAGCTGATAGTTTTCTGCAGGTCCTTAGTTTTAACATATAGACAATTTACAATATGTAGATGATCTCCTTCTCAAATCTCCACACCAGATGATAGTATCCACTTATTAAAATGTTTGACCTTGAAGGGACATAAAATCTCCAAAGAAAAGCTGCAGTCTGCTCACACTCAGGATCAGTATTTATAGCACCTGATCTCAGAACAAGGGCTGCATTTGGTTCCTGATAGGCTTCATGGCCTTCTGAGTTTCCACAAACCTAAACCTAAGCACCAGTTCCAGCTAGCTAGTTACTGTTGAACCTGGATTCCAAATTTCTCTCTTATGGTTCATCCACTATATGCTTTATTAAAACCTAGCAAACCTGACCCCATTAATTCAGGAGGTCAAGATGACACAGCTTCTGAATGCTTACAGAAAACCTTACTGAGATCACCTGCCCTTGGACACTGTTATTATCAGCTTCCCTTTTCCCTTTTATATGTGAAAAGGAAGGGAATGCACGTAGAATGCTCACCCCCAAACAGGGGGACTGTCATTGACCCATAAGGGTATTATAGCCAACATCTTCCAACTCCTTGTGATAATTTACAGAAGATTCCTCTAACTAATGCAGATTTTCATAGTTTACAGATGGTTCTTATTTAAAGGAAGAAAGTGGTAAATAGAGTGCTTGAGAAGCTATTCCAACTCCTGTGATATCACTGAGGCCATCACTGACATCATCTTTACCTATAGCTACTGTGGCCCACTGGCTTCACTACACACACATTCTCATGCTTAGAATTTAGCCAAGGGCAAAACCACAAACATTTATACCAGTACTGTAGCCCATGTGTCCTTGGAGTAGCCCATGACTTTGGGATGCTATGAAAACAGTGAGGTTTCCCCCCTCTAATGGGGAAGAAATTTTAAATTTCTCTTGCATCCAAAATTAATTAGCTGCCATACCTTGCCAGAAGCCTTGATGATTACTGAGATCCCTGGATAGTTCAAACTTGACTCCCTAGGGGCAAAAAGGGAACCACTGTGCTGATATTTATGCCCAAAATGCCGCTTTCAAAGGAATTAATAACCAGATCTCTGTTGTGGTCCCAAAGGACACTGGTTTGATTAAAAAAAAAACAACAACAACACTCTGGTTTAAGTTAAATAACAAACTGATCCAATGAGAAATGTTAAGATTCCCTTCCTTATGATTGTACATGCATTGAACCAGTGGTCCACTGACAAAATGATGGCATTCATGAAGAAATATCGTTGGGGGAATACTAATAAAGTCACAAAGAGTGCTTCCCTCGCTTGTCCTCCCCGTCCAAAATACGATCCAGGGAAACCTCGCTGCACTGCTCCTGGGTATCTTGAAATGCCAAGTGGGCCATGCAAGGTTTGGCAAATAGATTTCATACTGCCCCCATCTCATGGCTATAAACGTGTTTTAGTCATGGTATATATGTTTTCTCACTGGACCAAAGTTCTCCCTTGTAGATAGGCTACTGATGCTTCTGTGGCTAAATTTTGTTAAAAAAAGATGATCCCCACCTGGGGAACTCCCCTTGAATTTCATAGGATTAAAGAACCCACTTTACTGGCAGGTACTTGGATGAGCTCTGCTTTGAGTCAGTTTTTACTGTGTCTTCATATGTTCACTATTATAAGATACAGACAGACTTAATTTTTTATTTATTGAAGTATTATTGATTTACAGTTTGGTTAATTTCTGCTGTAAGTACATCCTTAATCAGGGTTAGTGTAATGTCCTTACACATTTGCGTTTTTCTAATAATTAGCCCAGGGAACTATACTCAATGTTTTGTAATAATCTATAAAGGAAAGGAACCTGAAAAAGAATATATACATATATAAGTATATATACATACACATGTATGTATATATATGTATATATAACTGAACCACTTTTCTGTACATCTGAAATTAACACAACATTGTAAATCAACTGTACTTCAATTTTAAAAAATTGTTTTAAAGACCTAACTAGCAAAACTTATAGAGACTATCCAAATATCCTGGCCAAAAGCATTACTCAGATCCACTCCTTTAGGAACTTATAAACTCTTTTCTTTTGAGATGGTCCAAGGGATACCCAGTGCAATTGGCTTCTGACTCCTTTGACCCACTGTTGATAAGAGAAGATATACTTCAATATTGCACAGGCCTAACTGCTTGTGTTAAGAATAACTCTGTTTCAGGAGAGTAATCTTTTCATACTGTGCTCTCAGGAAATGAAGACCTTACGCATCACACCTTGCAGATCAGATTTTCCGTTTATTGGAAAAGACAGGCTCCAGAGGGCTCTCTTCAACCTCACTGGAAAGACTGCTATCATGTACTGCTAACCAACCTTCTGGATTCTTACCTGAACTCATGTTCTCTGACTTTGCAACCTATAAGCTATAACACAAGAAAACATTTAGTTGCAAACAGTTTAAAATAACAGTATTGTTTAATTACTTCACACTTATTCCTACAATGCCTCTTCCCAAACAGTGTTTTTCATTCCTTCAGTTTTTGTGTGTTCTAACTATATTCACTATTCTAAGATACAGATTTTATTTATTTTATTGAAGTATTGTTGATTTACAATTTTGTGTTAATTTCTGCTATACAGCAAAGTGACTCAAGTTACACATATATACATTCTCTTTTATGTTTTTTATTATGGTTTATCACAGGATATTGAATATAGTATCGAATGCTATATTGTTCTTCCATTTTATATATAATAGTTTGCATCTGCTAATCCCAAACTCCCAATTAACCCCTCCCCCACCCGCCGCCTCCTTGGTAGCCATAAATTTACTGTGTGTGAATCTGTTTCTGTTTCGTAGGTAAGTTCATTTGTGTCATATTTTAGATTCCACATAAGATAATATCATATGGTATTTGTCTTTCTCTTTCTGACTTCACTAAGTATGATCATCTGTAGGTCCATCCATGTTGCTACAAATGGCATTATTTCATTCTTTTTATGACTGAGTAATATCCATCTTATCTGTGTACTATATATTCCTTATCTGTCCATCCATTGATGGACGTTTAGGTTGCTTCCTTGTCTTGACTATCGTAAACAGTGCTGCAGTGAATACTGGGGTCCATGTATCCTTTCAAATTAAAGTTTTCTCTGGATATATACCCAGGAGTGGAATTACAGGTTCTGGGCTTCCTGGTGGCTCAGACATAAATAATGTGCCTGCAATGTGGGAGAACAGATTTGAACCCTGTGTTGGAAAGAGCCCCTAGAGAAGGGAATGGCTACCCACTCCGATATTCTTGCCTGGAGAATTCCATGGACAGAGGAGCCTGGTGGGCTACAGTCCACAGGGTAACAGAGTTGTACACAACTAAACGACTAACACTTTTACACTACTTCATGGTAATTCTATTTTTTAGTTTTTAAAGGAACCACCATATTATTCTCCATAGTAGTTGTATCAATTAACATTCTCACCAATAGTGTAAGATGTTTTCCTTTTCTCCACACACTCTCCAGCATGTTGTAGTTGTAGACTTCTTGATGGTAGCCATTCTGACCAATGAGAGGTGATGCCTCATTATAGTTTTGATTTGGATTTCCCTAATAATTGGCAGTTTTGGGCATCTTTTCATGTGCCTTTTGGCCTCCATATATTTTCTTTGGAGAAATGTCTATTTAAGTCTTTTGCATTTTTCAATTGGGTTGTTCTTTTTGTTGTTACTGAGCTGCATGAGCTGTTTGTATATTTTGGAAATTAAACCGTCAGTCACATCATTTGCAAATATTTTCTCCCAATCCATAGGTTGCATTTTTGTTTATGATTTCCTTTGATGTACAAAAGCTTGTAAGTTTGATTAGGTCCCATTTGTTTTATTTTTGCCTTTATTTCTATGCCTTGAGGACTGACCTAAGAAAATATTGGTACAATTTATGTTAGAGAATGTTTTGCCTATATTCTCTTCGAAGAGTTTTATGGTTCCATATAAATTTTAGGATTATTCTAGTTCTGTAAAAAACTGGCATGGGTGGTTTGATAGAGATTGCATTAAATCTGTAGATTGCTTTGGGAAGTATGGCCATTTTAATAATACTCTTCAATCTAAGAGCATGAAATTTTTCATTTCTTTGAATTGTCTTCAATTTCCTTTATTGAAGTTTTATAGTTCTCAGCATATAAGTCTTTCACTTCCTTTGTCAGGTTTATTCCCAAGTATATTTTGATGTGACTTTAAAAGGAATTTTTTTTTTTTTTTTTTACATTTCATTTCTACTATTTGTTAGTGTAAAGAAACTCAGTCAATTCTGTTTGTTAATCTTGTAGTCTGCTACCTTGCTGAATTCATTTATTAGCTCAAGTAATTTTTGTGTGGAGTATTTAGGGTTTTCTATATATAGTATATCATCCGCATGTAATGACAATTTTAACTCATCCCTTCCAATTTAGATACCTTTTATTTCTTGTCTGATTACTATGGCTAGAACTTCCAATACTATGCCAAATAATAGTGGTCAGAGTGGTCATTCTTGTCTTGTTTCAGATTTTAGTGGGAAGGGTTTGAGCTTTTCATCATTGAGTATTATGTTGGTTGTGGGTTTGTCATAAATAGCTTTGATATATATTACCCTTTTACTCACTTTAGTAAGAGGTTTTTATCATGAATAGATGTTGAATTTTATCAAATGATTTTTCTGCATCTATTGAGATGGTCATGTGGTTTTTGTCTTGTCTTTTATGGATGCGGTGTATCACATTGATTTTGCATATGCTGAACCATCCTTGTGACTGTGGGATGAAAACGATACAGACTTGAGATGAAAGATGTCTGAGACAATTCCTTTCTACCTTTCCTTATTACTCACCCACAGCAGGTGTCCAGTCTGTGCACTTTCCCTTTGATGAGGGACATGACATTCAGGAAAGATCCTTCCTGGCATTGGGAGATTAAAAAGCCACTGAATGCTAGTTAAAACAGACTCTTGATCAATAATGCTTTCAGAGAAAGGTCTTGATCAAAAAGGAGAAATGTGAAAATTAATCAAGGCAAATCTCACTAAAACAGAGATGAGAGATCAGAAGGGGGAGCTCTCAGGCATATACTACACAGCACCACTACAGATCCTAACAGAGAGTACTTGACACCTCTGGCAGGAAGTGACACTATTTTATTATCACTGGGAGGAGGAAGGAAACTTTCTTCCTCCTTGCCTGGCAACAGCTCAGCCAATGAAAAAAATCACTATGCTTCAAACTCCCAGTTTCCTTCAGTGGACTTTTTGTTTATAACTTTCCCTTCTCTTCTATAGAAGAGTTTCCTGTCTTTTTTTTGGCTGGATGTGCATGGGGTTTGCCATTGTCGTGTATCCCAAATTGCAATTGTTTGCTGCTCCTGAATAAATCTATTTTTCTGGTAAAATAACCTGCTGTATAATTGTTTTAGTTTGTTTCTTACTCTCACACAAATTATACTCAATAAACTAAAATTTGTCTTAGGTTCAGCATACATATGTTAAAATTTGACTCACTCAACAGTGTAAGTATCTTGCTGAGTTAGATAATAATTTTCTAATATTGGAAGATTCTTTCCTCAGCTTTTTGTGCTATTCGCAGTGTAAGAACTGCAAACAACAACATGCTTTTAGTTTAATTTGCATTATTATAAACATTTTCCTAATCACTGTTTTAAGTCTAAATAAGAGGTGGGCCAATTTCTATCAGGAACCAGAGAGTAAATATTTTACACTTTGTAGATTTCATCATCTCTTTCCAAACGGTTCATCTCTTCCATTGTAGTCTGAAAGTAGCCACAGACAATACATAAGTGAATGGACAATGCTGTATTCCAATAAAACTTTATTTATAAAGACACATGATAAGCAGGCCCTAGTTTTCCTAACCCTGGTCTGGACAATCAAAAAACAACAAATCATTAGCCCTGCTGCTTGCCCGTTTCCCTTGTGTTAATATTCTCACCATTGGCTACTTCAGGTTACCAACATGAAGTTACTGAAAGTAAAATCAGAGTCACATAGAAGCATGCCATTTGTAACATTCGACCATATAGACTAGGGAGACATAAACAACCTCAACAGCACAGATAATAATGGAATATAATAAAATAATTAGAAGTGGTGAGTTCTGAGTACTTATTACATATATTTTAATATCATTTACTTAATTTTAATTAAATTTTTATTAATGGCTCTAATTAAAAACTGGCTCACAAAACACCTAAAAACTGAAGAACCAGATCTCACAAACCAGTGTCAGCCAGCTGATTCCAGACTCCAGTCTTCTGCGAGTCCCCTCCAAGAAGTAATGACCAATCCATTTCCTGCTCCTTGTACCCTTTCAAACTTTAAGAAAATGTTCTCTTCTGAAAATCAGAAACTTGGTCTCTGGGTGTGTATGCTACTCCCCCAGAAGCCAACTTCTATAAAAGCACCTCCTCTTCCAGTTATTATTTATACCTCTGCCCCTCAGGTAATTACATTTCTGACCAGACTTGCACTGTCTTAGAACTTACAGAACCAAACCATTTCTTGTGTGTTTATATTATGAGTCATATTTGGTCAGAAAGAATTCCTGTACTCTTTAGAAGTTTCTAAAATTACAGCTTTGCCCAGTCCGGAAACCAATAACTTAGGGTAGAAAGTAAAAAGGATGTAAGATAGATGTATGCGCAGAATCAGTTGATCTGTATTTTCACTCAGCGCCAGCCTTCACAATGGAATCTGGAACAACTACAGATTTCACTTCAGTCTCCATTTTCTCCTTCTTACAAACCAACAGTGGTAATAATGCTTCGTAAAGTTTATGAGGGCAGATATTGCTAACATGGTTTGAGAACACTGGCTAAGGGTACGTTGGAAATGTAGGTCATCATTTATCATCTGGACATGAATGTGAGGCATTGAAGACTGTAATTCCATGAATGTGAATAAACACTTTAAGCTCTGAAAAATGTGCTTAGGTTGTTAGGGCAAATGGAAACCACCAGCTTTGAAATTTGCTTTTTTCATTTTTATCTTCACTTCCTTCAGCGTGTTTTCCCCTTCTCCCTATGTCCTAAGTAACTGAGAGGTAATGGTTTAATATATTCAGACATTTACTTTTATGTACCCTTTGGACCTGGTATAAAAAGTTTATGGCACCAAAATCACCATTTCCAGGTCTCTCCTTTCTCTATTCTTCTTTTCCTACTCTATACTTCCCATCCTTTTATCCCCTTCTTCCTTCTTTCACTTTTTCTTTTTTCTTACTTGCCAGAGTACATGTAAACCAAAACATTCCAACCTGCTATTACCCTTAAATCTGTTTGAGGCATTAAGTTACATAATGATGTATATGCTTCTCCTTTAAATAAGATATGAATGGTCATTGAATCCATATTTATTAGGCCATTATATTCAGTTCAGTTCAATTGCTCAGTCGTGTCCAACTCTTTGCGACCCCGTGAACCGCAGCATGCCAGGCCTCCCTGTCCATCACCAACTCCCGGAGTCCGCCCAAACCCACGTCCATCGAGTCAATGATGCCATCCAACCATCTCATCCTCTGTCATCCCCTTCTCCTCCTGCCCTCAATCTTTCCCAGCATCAGGGTCTTTTCCAATGAACCAGCTCTTCGCATCAGGTGGCCAAAATATTGGAGTTTCAACTTCAACCTGAGTCCTTCCAATGAACACCCTGGACTGATCTCCTTTAGGATGGACTGGCTGGATCTCCTTGCAGTCCAAGGGACTCTTGAGTCTTCTCTAACACCACAGTTCAAAAGCATCAATTCTTCGGTGCTCAGCCTTCTTTATAGTCCAACTCTCACATCCATACATGACCACTGGAAAAACCATAACCTTGACTAGATGGACCTTTGTTGGCAAAGTAATGTCTCTGCTTTTTAATATGCTGTCTAGGTTGGTCATAACTTTCCTTCCAAGGAGTAAGCATCTTTTAAATTTCATTGCTGCAGTCACCATCTGCAGTGATTTTACATTACATCATCCTTTTTCTGTTTTCCAAGTTACTTCCAGGTTCTACTTTTCACTTTGCTTTGTGTACATATACCAAAACATAACCGTCTAACAAAACAAGCAGAAACAGAGGACTTAGGTACTAGAGTTCATTCTAGTAAAGCATGACCTCTGCATGTAACTCTTGACAATACATTCCATGTATTTTGTCAATCCCAGTTGGGCCCACACTTTGGTCTCACGAGAATGCCAACCGACCTATGGGCTTTCCAGAGTCCAGCCTGTCTCCCTGTTATGAAGAGCAGTATGAAAATCTGTACACTTAATATCTTTGATTGAATCCTTCTTATCTGGCATTCTATATAAAAGTAAATTTTCAAAACCACATCAGTGGAACATCAAATTTATACTGGGCTTCCCAGGTGGCTCAGATGGTAAAGAATCCACCTGCAAAACAGGAGACGCAAGAGATGCATGTTTGGAGTAGGAAATGGCAACCTGCTCCACTGTTCTTGTCTGGAAAATCCCATGGACAGAGGAGCCTGGCGGGCTACAGTTCATGGGGTCGCAAAAGAGTCGGACATGACTTTTCAACTAAACAACAACATTCTGTTGAGGAGGGTAGTTGTGAAAGGACTATCTAGTCCTGGGTTTTCTTTGCCCCTTGTATGTGTATGGATGGGAAAGAGAAAATGCTTGCTTTTTTATCAGCTACAATTAGCTACAAATAATTGTAGTGAGTTTTGCTGAAATTCCTCATCCTAATGATGCAAACAGAAATCACGGAGCACAAAGCTTCAGGTTTCTGAAGTGACTCACAGAGTCTAGCAATCCATCTTGGAAGTCTTCGCAGGCCTATTTTGGGCTGTTCTTCACACATGCGAGGCTGAAGAATCCCAGGTGTTCAGGCTGAGAGCAAAGTGAGAGCGTGAGGATTGCCCTGCAGAGCAAGAATATGCTCATTAAAGCAGGTTTCTGGTGGGGGGTGGATCACTCGGCAGTTCTGCATTTCTCCTTGAGTTGACCCCTTTCCTTGTTAGAGAGGGGGTCTGAGGTCTAAATGCATCTAAGTTTAATGAGTTGCAGTTCACTGGGGACCCAGAGAGGGCAAAGAAGTGCCTGCTTGGTGAACCAAGAAGAGTATACTGTTTATTTCGTGGATACTGTACTGCTTAAATAATGTAAAATTTTTTCTTTTGTGAGATCTTTCTACTCCTTGGAAGTCTGAAATAGCATATGTGAATATAGAAGACCTACAGCTAACAGGCTAATCAAGTTAGTTGGATTAATGATTCTGCATGATAAAACACTAAACTCTTTAAAATGATAAGATCAGAAGGCATTCATCTCTCTATCTCAAATGAGGATAGAATAAACTTAGAGAAATTCTTCTCTGCAGATGTTGCTTGGTTAATTAGGAGAAAAGATCTTTGAATAATAGATTAGGGAATCAGGCCACACCATATTGATTGTTTTAATCTGACAAATACTTGTTAATAGCAAGAATACTTTGTCTTGCAGGACATATTTTAATGAATCAGTGAATGTGCATCGTGGTGAAATCAAAAGTGAGAAGTTGTATGTAATAAAATTGAATAGCAAAATGGCAATTTATATATGGCCAAGGCTAGGATTTTATATAAAATATAAAGGATGTGATGCCTGTATAAGAATATGCATGATGACTACAGCAGCATCAAAGCCCTCAAGAAACATCAAATGTGTATCAGAAGCTAAGCTGAGCATTAACTTGGCATTAAGTGCCATGAAAAAAGATTTTTTTTTTCCTTTGCCATATTTTGAAAGACTTTTCCATTATTCAGAAGTAAGGGTTCTTTTCTGTCAGTATTTTAGAAATAAATATGAATGCAATGAAAGTGTATGAAAACCTTTTCTACTATTAGCATGAAAATTCAACTGCAAAGGAAAACTGTGCTTTCTGAATCAATATGCTAAATATCTTTATAGAATCAGTTAGGTTGCTGCTGCTGCTGTTCAGCTGCTAAGTTGTATCCGACTCTGATCCCCTGGACTGAAGCACGCCAGGCTTCCCTGTCCTTCACCGTCTCCCGGAGTTTGCTCAAATTCATGGCCATTGAGTCAGTGATGTTCTGCTGTCTAACCACCTCGTCCTCTGCGGCCGCCTCCTCCTCCTGTCTTCAGTCTTTCCCAGCATACAGGGTTTTTTCCAGTGAGTCAGCTTATCACATCAGGCAACTGGAGTATTGGCGCTTCAGCGCAGCTTCAGTCCTTCCAATGAATATTCGGGACTGATTTCCTTTAGGATTGACTGGTTTGGTCTCCTTGCAGTCCAAGGGACTCTCAAGAGTCTTCTCCAACACCACAGTTTGAAAGCATCATTTCCTCGGTGCTCAGCCTTCTTTATAGTCCAACTCTGACATCTCTACATGACTACTGGACAAACCATAGCTTTGACTATATGGACCTTTGTCGGCAAATTGATGTCTCTGCTTTATAATATACTGTCTAGGTTCGTCATAGTTTTCCTTCCAAGGAGCAAGTATCTTTTAATTTCATGGCTGCAGTCACCATCCACACTGATTTTGGAGCCCAAGAAAAGAAAATCTGTCAATGCTTCCACTTTTCTATTTGCCATGAAGTGATGGAACTGGATGCCATAATCTTAGTATTTTGAACACTGAATTTCAAGGCAGTTTTTTCACTCTCTTCTTCCACTTTCATCAAGAGGCTCTTTAGTTCTTCTTCACTTTCTACCATTAAGTGGTATCATCTGCATATCTGAAGCTGTTGACCTTTCTCCTGGCACTCTTCATTCCAGCTTGTGATTCATCCAGTCCAGCATTTCACATGATACACTCTGCATATAGGTTATACAATGTAAAATTACATAATTTGTTATATAACTTGCTTTATCCTATTTGAATAAAAGTTATAAATCTTTGTGAATTTTAATATAAATACTTCCTATTTTTTTATGGATTCTGTAACTCTAGTCAATTCAATTTTCTTTGCTTTGACTTCCCCACTGAAAAATGTGGATTGTGAGATAATTCTACCTCTTATCACACTACATAGGAATCAGTTAAACTGAGCACAAGTAAAACTATTATATGGTGTAATAAATGTATTACATAAAGGTATTAATAGTCTTAAAATTTTCAGTTATCACAACTGAAATTGCATGATTTTCTAATTAGATGAAATATAAGTATATGATGCAAAGCATCATTGGGCATATCTGGTTGGCTGGGGAGGAAACTGATTCAACAACAAATACCATTTATTGTCTTCTGTGTGCCAAGAATTGTATATGAACTATTTCATTTGAATGTGTTGACACTTTGAGGTAAATACCTCTATAAAGGTTTACTTGATAAATGACAAAATCAGGACTCATGAAAGTCACTTGCTTTCAATAGGAGGCGAGAGAGACCAGGATTTGAACCCAGCCCTCTTTGATTCCATAGTCTATGTTCTTCCTCATACTTTGTGACTGCCTCTCCAAATTAAGTTCCCTGTTCACAGGATCCCAAACTCTGCAATACTGCATAAAGCCCCACATCAGTACACATGGAATGCTGCAGTTGTTTGTCAGTAAAACACTTCTGAGATCTTTTCTTTCCAAAATTCAAATCGAAATGCCTGCCCTTTGTTATCTAAATGAAAATAAGCATAGGAGAATCTGTCCCCCGTGAGCTAGTAGGTGGGAGATGTGGAAACATTAGGTCTTCTGCTTTGTTAACTGTGTGGGTTTGATAAGAAGAAGATGCATTTTCTTTAGAGACGATCAAATATTTCTCATCTATTCATGAAAGCTTCAAATAGAACAGTTAAGCCAGTATTCATTTGCCACTGCCAGGAAAAAAAATGTAACCATGCATTATTTGGAAGTTTCTTTTTTATCTTTGGAATTGTAATAAATATCTTTTCACCTCTTCCAAACAGGAAAATGTTATGATGGTCCAGGAAAATGACAGTAGATGCATAAGTATTGTGAATAATTGGTGTGGAATTAAGTAACATAAATAAGTTAGCCACTGACTTCATGAACTCACTTAGTATGCATTTTATCTGAACAAGTATTTAAATTTTGGCAGTTTTCCAAAACAACTATTTTAAAAGGTAATATGTAAATTAGATTAAATTTTAGAAAAAGGGAAACAAATATACTCTAAATATTGGGGGAAATGATATACAATGGTTATTTTTTTTAATAGTGATTTCTAGAGAATGTACACCTGCTTATTAAACAAAAAAATTTAAAACATTTATGTAGTATAAATTGCTATGGTTTTCAGCTCAGAAAAAAAGCAAAGCTTTCCAAAAACATTATATTTAATTGTTTGAACCTCCTAGAACAGGCTGGGCTTCCCAGGTGGCACTAGTGATAAAAAACCCAGCTGCCAACACAGGAGACTTAAGAGATAAGGGTTCAATCCCTGGGTCAGGAAGATTGCTTGGAGGAGGGTACGGCAACCCACTCTTGTATTCTTGCGTGGAGAATCCCGTGGACAGAGGAGCCTGGCGGGCTGCAGTCCATGGGGTTGCAAAGAGTTGGACATGACTGAAGTGACTTAGCGTGGCACGGCATAGCACATAACAGGTTAGCTTAGTTTTGTTTTTCTGAATATGCATGTTTTTCTTAATGATATACATTATAAACAGTAAGTATCACAGTGAGTTCAGTTCATTTTTTAAAGTGTTGATGTGAAGTGAAGTTGCTCAGTCGTGTCCAACTCTGCGACCCCACGGACTATAGCCTACCAGGCTTCTCCGTCCATGGGATTTTCCAGACGAGAGTACTGGAGTGGGCTGCCATATTAGGAGGGTCCAAAATGAAGAATGACTTAAACACCAGGGAGGAAACCAATTATTCAGAAACAACTACCTATGTAAAAGCTTCATCTAAATGAAGATTTTTGTACCATGTCAATGAGCCCCTTTTACTAAACATAGACATTTACCATTGCTATTAACACTTTATCCCCAGGCGATACAATTTTCCCAATGCTAAGTAGCAACACAAAAATGCACAATTGTTCCTCCTAGGAAAAAAATCCTGCTGCGTTCAGTTTATATTATCAGTTTCCAAAAACACTGGAACATAAAAAATACACCACATAAACATTCACTCTACATAAAACTAATCCTCAGAACTGTTTTCCAGCCTGCCAGATGTTTTACTCCTTTACTATAAATTAACAATAGTGATAATTCAGGGATATAGAGAAATTCACAAATGTGTTAACACTCTTGCTGCCTCATGTGTAGGCATCTTATTCATTTGCAATAAATAAAAACATATATATACATAGACATAAATATATACACACACACATTAAAATTTATACTTGGTATCTTCTAACTGAAAAGCTTCTCTAAAAGATATAGAAGTTGTATTTCCATTAAGCTAATTTGTGTTATTCTATTCCACCTCATCCTGTTAACTGACAGGCAAAGAAGATGAAAAGATTCTCTCGTTCACTTTCAGGAGAAAATGCCACCAGAATGTGTAAATGTTACAATAATCCTATCATACTCCAGTTCTTTTTAAGTGACTCCGGAGAAGTAATCCAAGATCAAGAGACGAGTCGATAGAGTCTAGAAGCACAAGCTGGAGGTGTCCAGGCAGGAAGTGTCACTGCACCAGTTTTGCTTGGTGGTTCAGAGCGGCAGAGTTAGAGGGGAAACGTGTTCACATGCAGACATCACTGCACACACATACACAGAATACACTGTCAAGCAGAGTCTCATAGTGTTATCTGGAACTTCTTTATCATATAGCATGCTGTTCACATCAGATTGTGGCTGAATCGGATCTGCTCAGAAAAGCAAAAGAAATGTCTTTCCAGGAACAGCTCCAGTGTCTGAAGCCTGTTGCAGTTCTGGTGTCAGATCAGTGAAGTTTCTCTTTCCAGTCCTACCAACAGCATGTGATCCTTAAACCTTTGCGGCCTATTACTCCTTCCCAAAAGCAGGCTAATAACAGTCCCAGGCCATCACTTTGGTTTTACACAGCATCTCCAAATGCTTTAGAGTCACCTGGATGATAACTGTACTGTGGGCTATTACTAGCGGTATTAAAAGCTCAATCAGTGTAGAGAGGACAGGTCAGTATCATACTCAATACAGTCTTGATCTTTGGATCAACACCAGAAATACTGAAAGATAAATTGATGTAAAATTAAATCTAGGGCAGAACTGCTTATCTTCTTGATGAGAAAAGTGAAAACTTGTGACAATAATCACAATTTCAGCATCACTAATTGCCTTCTGTTTACTCTGCTTCCTCTAGGAGGTTTCGACGCTACCTTAATTATCACTGTTGTTTTATGTGTATTAATTAATTGTTTAAGTTTCGTGCTTTTATCCTGAGGCAGTTTTATAAAGGGAGATATTGTTAACAAACCAAAATGTTACCCTGCAATTCTTCGTCTTAGCCAGCTGCACAGGTGTCATGGGGAACGGAGGGGGTTTCCGTTCCCCCTCTGGCAGGCTGGGAATACTCGTCAGGAAGCCCAGTCAGGACCAGCAGAGCATGTTAATGATGTCCGTGATGAAGTTCTCTGGCTGAGACCATCCCTTCATGTTTGGATAACACTGGTCACCAAAGCTTGCTTGGGACTTGCCGTGATAGAAAGCTCTAGACCCTGAAGGGGACAGGGAGGTGCACGGCTCTGTCCTAGAGCAGAGGCCACAGTGAAAGGTTAGCTTAGGTGAGATGCTCTTTTGGAAAGCGTCTGCTACAGAGGAGACACTTACTGAATGCTCAGCTTAGGTTTAGCTTAGGTTACATCACTTTGATGTGGGGAGAAGGGGAGGAGGAAGGGAGGGCGAGAACTGGGGTTAAAAATGCTGGGCACTAGAAAACAAACTTACGCTTACCAAAGGGGAGAGGAGGGGGGTAAATCAGTAGCTTGGGATTAATAGATACACACTGCTGTATACAAAATAAACAATAAGGTCCTACTGCACAGCACAGGAAACTATGTTTAATACCCTGTAATAACCTATAATAGAAAAGAATCTGAAAAAGGACATACATATGTGTGTGTGTGTATGTATATATATGTGACTGAATCATTTTGCTGTACACCAAAAACTAACTCAGCATTGTAAAGCAACTATAAAAAAGTGATATCCCATAAGCTTATCAATCAGACACCATCACTGACAGTATTTTAGATATTTTTCCATACATTTTTGTTTATAGCTACCAATTACACAAAATTTATATTGTTTCATATCATGGCATCCAGTTCCATCACTTCATGGCAAATAGATGGGGAACCAATGGAAACAGTGACAAACTTTATTTTCTTGGGCTCCAAAATCACTGCAGATGGTTACTGCAGCAATGAAATTAAAAAGATATGAGCAACCTAGACAGCGTATTAAAAAGCAGAAACATTACTCTGCCAATAAAAGTCTGTATAGTCAAAGCTATGGTTTTTCCAGTAGTCACATGTGTGGGTGTGAGAGTTGGACTATAAAGAAAGCTGAGCACCAAAGAACTGATGCTTTTGAACTGAGGTGTTGGAGAAGACTCTTGAGAGTCCCTTGGACTGCAAGGAGATCAAACCAATCAGTCCTAAAAGAAATCAATCCTGAATAGTCTTTGGAAGGACTGATGCTGAAGCGCTAATACTTTGGCCACCTGATGTGTAGAACCAATTCTTTAGAAAAGACCCTGATGCTGGAAAGATTGAAGGCAGGAGAAGAAGGGGACAACAGAGGACAAGATGGTTGGACAGCATCACTGACTCAATGGACATGAGTCTGAGCAACCTCTGGAAGATGGTGAAGGACAGGGAAGCCTGGCATGCTGCAGTCCATGGGGTCACAAAGAGTTGGACATGACTGAGTGACTGAATAACAAAATCCTGTTTTTTGCTGACTTCCAAGGAGACTAAGTGGTAAAGAATTTACCTGCCAATGCAGGAGACACAGGTTTGATCCCTGGGTCAGGAAGATCCCCTGGAGGAGGAAATAGCAACCCACTCCAATATTCTTGCCTGGAGAATCCCATGGGCAGAGGAGCCTGGTGGGTTACAGTGCATGGGGTCGCAGAGTCAGACATGACTGAATGTACACACACATATCCTCATTTTCCCTCTACTTTAGATTCATGTAAAAAATTTTTCAAATGCTGTGACTAAAGTATTACTAAATGTTCTCTTATTTATGAGCAGGCAATTGTGTATCAGGTACCATACATCTTGCATCACAATATGTCTTAAGCCGAGATGATTATTGTATAATGGCATTTCCACTAATTTTTTCTTGGATGTTTCCTTCTTCTTCTCATTTTTATTTAGGGAAGTTTTCCTCCCATAGAAACTGAGATCATCACGCTAGTGAGGGAAACAATAACAATTTGGAAATTTCGAGGGAAACGAAAATCTCCTTTAGCTCAGTAACTGACTTATCAGGGTCTGGCATTCTTGTAGCCTATAATAAAGGCATCACTTCCAGTTAAGATTTGTGGTGTTCATCGCTGACCTCAGACTTGATCTTTGAAAAACATGAGATACGACAAATGAACTTTGACAGAAATATATTTAGTGACTAGTTTGCTGACATACACAGATAAGAGAAAACTGCCAGTGTTCACACACACACAAACTAATTTGCATCTGGCTCTCCATCCTCAGGAGCTGTCTGGAGGGCTCAGTTCTGAGCAGCAGCAGGAGTCCTACCGGGTGCACCCAGCATCCACCCCTGTAGACCAGGCACCATCTATCTGGAGCCAACACTCTGGGCCAGAAGAGTCTGTACCTTCCTTGTTAAAATGCTGTTTGCAGCCAGTGAGATAAATATTTACTTCCTGTAACCTTTACTTGTGTAAGATGATTTTACTCAAGGGATGGGGAAAAAAATCAGCTTTGCAGAAATAGAAGGTCTTTCTATTAAATGTCCTGAGTTAAATTAAAAAAAAAAAAAACCTCTATATAATTATATCTCATCTGTTATTAGTCACAGGATTGTGTTTAGTCAGTAAGTCATGTCCGACTCTTTGAGACCCCATGGACTGTAGATCACCAGGCTCCTCTGTCCATGGGATTTCTCAGGCAAGAATACTGGGGTTAGTTGCCATTTCCTTCTCTAGGGATCTTCCCAACCTGGGATTGAACCAGAGTCTCCTGCATTGGCAGATGGATTCTTTACTGCTGAGCCACCACGGAAGCCCATAGTTACAGGCTTAGCTCTGCCTAAATTCCTTCCTTTCCTGCTTCATGAGTGTTTACGAAGAACCAGTAACAAGCCTGAATACCTGCAAAATGGTATCAAACACAAATCCAGCATTCGAAAGACAGGAGCTGGCATGTAGCTCCAAATAGAGCCTTAATTACTCGCTGAGTAATTAATGAAAATGACTGCACTTAAATATATTCAAAGATTTGGAAACAACTCATTCCAAGTGTCCTTCCACACACAAATCCAAAATACGAATTGTATTTGATGTCTGAGGTCTGCAGCCTGGACCAGTTTTAACCCATTGTGGAAGAATGCCAGGGCCATCGAGTGATTAAGGGCACAAAAGAAAAAATACTTCAGCAAATGTAACTGAGTTAAAATTTCATGCATTTTTGCAGTTGTTAAGTAGTTGAGTATTAAATGATGGCCTTCTTGATCAGAGCATTTCATGACCAATTTACATGTGATTAAACGGATCTGTCAGATGGTTGGCAGAATACATTTTTCTGGTTTGGTAACAGGAGCTATTCTTCTTTCTGTTCCTCTAAAACCAAGATATTCAAAATGTAGTTGGTGGACCAGCAGCCTTGACATTGAGCTGGTGAGAAATGCAGAATCTCAGGCTGCACTCCAGACCTTCTGAACAAGAAGCTGCTCTCTAGATAACTACTCACTGTGGTTTGAGAAGCACTGATCTATAACAAGTCTGCACATCTTATGAAGGAGAGATGGGCTCTTTCATTTTCAGAACTAATTATTAAAATTAAGTAAAAAATATTTTTTTAATTCTAAATTTTAAACTTTTATATAATTTAAGTCAACTCAATGAGTAAGACATTAGCATGACTTTAATATTTTTTCTAGAAATTCTCTCATAAAATTGATGATTTGTTACAATGGTCCCAAACAATGTGTAAGTAAATTATGTTATAGAATAAGAGAATAATTCTTGATTCAAGAAAAAAAAATTCTCAGTGACAGATATAACAGCTAGTTTTGCCTACTGTAATATTTTTTTAATGGACCAAGTTTATTATTTTGCCCTTATTTATCAAATACTTTGTGCCTTGTATGCAACATTTTCAGAATTTATGAAAACAACATTGCGCTGTAAATCATCCAGCAAAATTCTAAGAAGCTTTGTTCAGAGCAAGACTAACCTCTACTGGATTGTGGTTGTCTTTCCAGAAATCCAAAAAAGTTGAGGTTTGCTCAGAGTTTACTGAGGAAGAGCAATTGCTCTGTTTACTCTTCACATAATCTGCCTTCACTTTCTGAAATAAACTGAAACTTCTAATGAATAATATGCGTGTTTCCTGAAGAACATATTATCTAAATAATAATTTAGAACTATGATATAACATTTTACTGCCAAATCATGAGGTCAGATTTAATTGGTTCACTTACATAAGCCAATTACATATTTTCTCATTAGGTTTAATATTGTAATACATCATCTTCAATCCTTTAAAAATAAATTCATTTCAGGAAAAAAAAACTTAAAGGGCAAATAGTGTGGTATAAGGGTAAAGCAACTTAGCTTGATTAAATTGCTTCAACTCTTGGTAAGATGTACATTGAAACAGAATGAGCATCTCTGATAAGAGTTCTTCTCATCTGCAAACTGTCCATAAAAATCACATCTTTTCATTTTATAGATGCTTAAATGAGCATCAGTTAATTAAAGGGAAACTACCTTATGCAATTAAAATTGTTAATCAGTTATGCAAAATTAACCAACAGTGGTATAAAAATGTATAAAAGTCTGTCCCTCTTTTTAACTCTGTAAGTGATATGTTCTTGATGACAGGATGGAGAAAATGCCAAAGGAGAAAAGGGTAACCATGAGAAAGTGTTTATGTGTGTGTGTGTGTGTGATTTTCTTCCCCAAAAAGCAGTTTTGATTACAGTTCTTTCTACTCAAAAACTTTCAACTGCTCATTGTTTAAGTTCTCAGTTCTTAAAAGTGGCTACAATTCTTCCATGATTTTTTCCTAAACTATCTTACCAGTTGAAAGTGTCAGTCGCTCAGTCAGACTCTGCGACCCCATAGACTGTAGCCCACCAGGCTCCTCTGTCCATGGGATTCTCCAGGCAAGAATACTGGAGTGGGTTGCCATTCCCTTCTCCAGGGGATCCCTTCTCCAGGGATCGAACCCATTTTACATACTGAAGGCAGATTCTTCACCATCTGAGTTACCTCCCACTAACTGCCATCTTTTCTTCTTGCTCCAGTCAAATCAAACCACTTGTTTGCCTAATATAACCTGAGTTTTTCCTTTCCACACTTTTGTTCACACTGTTTCTACTGACTAGACTATTCTCTAAAACCATTTCACCCTACACCACCCCCAATCATAACCCCAAACTGGGAAAATCCTACTCTTTGTTAAGATGCTTAGAGCTTCCTATAACAGAGTACTCACCTAACTGCTTTAAACAGCACAGACTTTTACTATATACATAGCAAGAAGTTCTGAGATAGAAAGAGCCATGAGCTTGCTTTCAGTCTCCTTTGCTATCTTTAGCATGTTGGCCACTGTCTTGGGATTTGTTTCCCTATAGTCACAAGATAGTTGCCACTGCTCCAGGCATCCCTTCCTATGTCAACAGAGAGGAAGCGAGAAGTTCCTCTGATACATTTTTAAGGGAAGTAAAAACTTTTCCAGCATGTACTTAGCAAACCTCTGCTAAGGTGCTAATTGAAAAGAATCATCCATGCTCATTCTCTAGCTTCAAAGAAGGCAAGAAATAGAAGCATAAACAGTAGTGCTTTCAGCCTCAAAAATGGGAGATGGGCTGTACTATCCAGGAGGAGGACGGGGCAGATGGGACTCGTGAACAACTGCCTCTAGTCCTCCAAAGTCCAGATCTGATGGACTGTACTATCCAGGAGGAGGACGGGGCAGATGGGACTCGTGAACAACTGCCTCTAGTCCTCCAAAGTCCAGATCTGATGACTCTGACACCACGAAGCTCTCTTTGAGTCATCCACTAAGTTACCTCTCCTTTGGTTTTGCACAACACTGTGTAGCTTTTATATTCATATTTTACTTTGTATTATCTGTATGCTTGCCTCATTTCCACTGTAAGAATGCATCAATCTTATCTTGTTCATCTTTTATTCCCATATCCTCTGGCATAGTCCTTGACCCTTAGAAAGTGTTAAATAAATACTTCCTGAACTGAAAATCTCACTAATTTGAACCACAGTTAGATGATTCACTTTAGCTACAGGGGGGAAAAAAAAGACCTATCATAACCTCCTCCAGGAAAAAAAAAAAAAAAAAAACCCACACCACTTAGAGCTTTCACCACATTTGTAATTAATAGAAATGTTGCTTTTCAATAAGCCAAGTATAGAAGTAACAGAAACAAAATTAAAAATAGAGGCTGACCTTATTCTCTCTACCAACAAAATAAAAACAAGCAGAAAAACCATCCTGTGCTGTTTTCTCAAGACTGGTCTACTAGCTACTGGATGAAGGAGACTACCAAGGATTCGTCCTAAAGGGATCCCAGACTCAACCAATTTAGACCAAGAGGACAGGGCTGCCTACCAGGGACAGAGGAGCAATGAGCTAGGAGTATCCTAAAGGTTTCATAGAGCAAGGCTAGCATATCACTGCTGGACTTGAAATCTAAGAACTTGTAAGAGACAGAAATTTACTTCTACTGAGTTTTCTGCCACTCACAACTAAACCTAATCCAAGCGAAAGCACCCACTCGACCCTGGAGGCTATGGTACTGTGAGAGCCTTTGGAGCTGGTCAGGGCATCTAGAAGTCATTGCCAGTATGAGAGTCCTCTTGAGTTAAGCCTCACCCCAGCCTGGAACTCAGCTCAACTTGAAGACGAACCAAAACTAATGCTATCCAGTCAAGTACCATCAGCTCTCTGCACTCAGTTCTCTTGGCAAAATGTTGGTTGCCTATTGAGTTTCTCAAGCAAAACAAAGGACACTAACTAGGATTGTCATCCTAAGGACCGAAATTGCTGATTGTGTTTATTTAAATGCCATTTCTTCTACCACAGAGTCATAGAACTGAGTCAGACCTTCCCAATGGAAAAGCAGCTTACCTCCATCCAAGCGGTAGATGAGACACATGGAAAAACCTGACTTGGCGGTTCTTGGCTTTTTACTTCTATTGCTGTATCTTTTACTAAAGATTATCAAACTAATACTGTGGCAACTTGCACCAGCAAGAGAGTCAACTGAACAGGAAGAAAAGTCAGTCTAAAAGTGTATTTTATTCTAAAAATTAGTTTAACTGAAAAGTTGTTTCTTTGGACCGAGAGGTTATTTTGCTGAGGTGATGGATATAGTCAGTTAAAACAAGAAGAAGCTGGTTTGTACACGAAGATGCAGGTAGCTTGAAAAATGTCCTTTCACAGCATATGTCAGGGTTTATGTAAACAGCAGAGGAATCTCTGAAGCTGGGCCTTGCTGAGGACAGTGGGATTAATACCCTGGCAGACACACAAGAAGGGCAGGAATGCTCCTTCTCAGTTTCTCCACCCAGAGGGCAACTGTCCAGCCAACATTAAGCTGGACAGACATGACAGGTTATTCTAAATTCTAACTGGGAGTGTTTCACAACCAGTCCAATTCAAATGAGAAACACAGACCTCAGATCATATAACTAAGGTCAAAACATTCAAGAGAAGGCTCGAACTGTCTGATTTATGTAACTGGTCGTCTTATACTGTGTTGTCATGTTAGCCACTCAGTCACATCCTGACTCTGTGACCCCATGGACTGTAGCCCACGAGGCTCCTCTGTCCATGGGGTTCTCCAGGCGAGAATACTGGAGTTGTTTGTGATGCCCTATTATACTGATATTCAAAACCAAGTTTCACTTGGTGGAAAACAGTTCCCCAAAATGGGTGCAGCCAGTTGCATAAAACTGATCATTTAAAGCCACAAAGGAAATCTATGAACCCATTTGGTATTGAAAGTAAAATAGTAATACTACCTTTCTTAAAGAAAGTACTGTTTGTTTTTTTTTTTTTAACTATTGTGATTCTCTTTCCATTTGAGATATGCAAGCTGAATTCTCATGTTACTGTCTTCCATATACAATATCTTATTCAGGACCTTATATTTACCATTTCTTCACATGCATTAAATACTACTGAAATGTGGGGATTGTGTATTTATACTTTAGTAAATGAAAACCGAAGGACTTTGAACCTGAAATTATTTTGGTGACTTATGTACATAATCGTATATACCATACTTATTAAAGGGAGACCTGTTGTATATAGTCTTAGTTTCTCTAAGAGTGTATAGCACTGTGGTTGCCATGGTGTGTGTGAGAAGTGATCCAGCACGTGGTTAAGTGGACACGGGCTGAGCAGTACTCCATTGCATGTGTACCACATCTTCTTCACCCATTCCTCTGTCCATGGATGTTCAGGTCATCTCCACATTTTGCCTCCTGTGGACAGTGCTGCTATGAGCATGTATCTTGTTGAATTATAGTTTTCTCCGAGTATATTTCCAGGAGTGGGACTGCTGGATCATGATGCAAACTATTACATTTAGAATGGACAACAAGGTCCAAGGTTTAGGATAAATGAGGTTCTAATGCATCGCACAGGGAACTATATTCAGTGTCCTCTGATAAGCCATAAGGGAAAAGAATATAAAGAAGAATGCATCTATGTGTATTAACTCAGTCACAATCTCTGTACAGCAGAGATTGGCACAACATTGTAAATCAACTAGACTTCAATAAAAAATAAATAGAATTGGTAAAAAGTGGACTTTGAATCCAGATTCAAATTCTAGGATCCTGGCTTCAAATCCTAACTCCACCACTTACTAACTATGTGAACAATGGGCAGGTTATTTTACTTCCAATGTACCAAAGATGGCAGAGGAATAGGACGGGGAGACCACTTTCTCCCCTACAAATTCATCGAAAGAACATTCGAACGCTGAGCAAACTCCACAAAACAACTTCTGATCACTAGCAGAGGACATCAGGTGCCCAGAAAAGCAGCCCATTGTCTTCGAAAGGAGGCAGGACAAAATATGAACGATACTTCCAATGTAGCTTGGTTTCCTCATCAATTAAATAGTCCCCACCACGCTGTCCCCTGGTGGCTCACCTGCCAATGCAAGAGACATGGGTTGGACCCCTGGGTTGGGAAGATCCCCTGGAGGAGGGAGTGACAACCCACTCCAGTATTCCTGCCTGAGAAATCCCATGGGCAAAGGAACCTGGTGGGCTACAGTCAGTGGGGTTGCCAGAGGAGTCGGACACAACTTAGCAGCTCAACAAAAACAACAACACGGTCCCATTAAGAGGTCAAGATAATTTAATGTTAATACAGCACTTGGAATGGTGCCAAAGCACTTCCTTATGTAATATAAAATATCTCTGCAGTTTACAGTAAAAAACTAATTTAAAACTCTGTATGTGACCAGCTTACTCTAAGGACTGTTAGAACATAATACCACCCAACATTTAACTTGATTAGCCACAGTTAAATTATTAAGACTGCAGATTTGTTCAAGCAGTCTCTCTGGTGAATTCCTTTCTCATTGATCACCAAACAAAGGATAGAAAAGAAGAAGAAAGGACAGAGTATGAAGTGAGTCAGTCTCCTCCATTCATTCACTCAAAGGTCAAAACCAGCTGGCCCCATGAACTGACCCACCAAACAGTGGCACCATCTTAAGAACTGATCAGGGAAACTTTTTCTTTTCAATTTGTAAGTTGAAAACCAATATAAAATACCATCTTAACTACTGAAATAGCCATGTGTCTCCCATCTCTCCCTACATTATTGCTAGATAAGTCTTCCTAAAGCAAAAAGATAAGAATCTGACTCAATTTTTGGTGTTTCATCTCTGATACTTTGAAGCCCCAATCCTCCCTCTTCCTTTGTTGCCTCACATCTGGGAAAACCAATAAGTGTGTAATGTATATAAAGATCAAGCTACTACTAATATACTATTGCATGTCAACTATACCTCAGTTAAAAAAAGTTTCAGGGCCAAAGATGCCATTGCTCTTTTGGATAACTGCAAAATGGACCACCCAGGACTATGGGTTCTATTGAGTGCAGAGATTTATCAACATGCCAAAGAGTTATTTCAAAACTGCCTTAAGCCCAGTGTCTCTTAACCCAATAAAGCAACAGTTACCACGGAAGCCCCTAAACCTGAGTCCGGACTCTCTATAGGAAGAAACATATAAATATGACCAAAGGAAAGAGAACCCTTCAAAGTATATCCAGTAACCACCAAGCAGAGGTGTCAGGGACTTTGTGGTGGGGGAAGAATCAGAAATTAAACAGAGTTCTGCAATTTGATCCAATCATAAATCCAAAATATACTAAAATAATTTATAGAACAGAGCACTGATTGTCTTTTGTGCCACTGCAACATTGCTTCTAAATTAATGTTAATATCAGCTGAGATGTACCCATTGGCCCTTAAAGACTCAATACTGGTGCCCAAGTTACAATTATAGCTGTAATACATTCAAACAAGGTACTCCCTTAGGAATAAACCTATCTAAGGAGGCAAAAACTTGTTCTTTGAAAATTGTAAGATTTTGATTTAAGAAACTGACAATGACACAGATAGAAAGATGTACCATGTTCTTGGATTGGAAGAATCAATATTGTTAAAATGACCATACTACCCAAGGCAGTCTATAAGAATAATATAATCACTAGGTCGTGTCTGACTCTTGCAACCCCATGGACTGCAGCCTGCCAGGCTACTCTGTCCATGGGATTCTCCAGGCAAAAATACTGGAGTGGGTTGCCATTCCCTCCTCCAGGGGATCTTCCCAACCCAGGTATCGAACCCAGGTCTCCCACACTGGAGGCAGATTCTTTACCAGCTGAAAGCCACCAGGGAAGGCAGTCTATAGGTTCAATGCAAACCATATCAAATTATCAATGGCATTTTTCACAGAACTGAAACAATTGTTTTTTTAATTTGTATGAAACACAATAGCTATTCCTTTGAATAGCCAGAGGAATCTCAAGAAAGAAGCAGAGAGCCAGAGGAATCACACTCCCTAACTGCAGACTATACTACAAAGCTACATTCATCAAACCAATATGGTACCAGAGCAATGAAAAGATACCTAGATTAACAGAACAGGATAGAAAGCCCAGAAATACATACACACTGTCAATTAATCTCCTACAAAGCAAGAATATACAACAGATAAAAGATAGTTTTGGGGGGACTCTTCTGGTGATCCAGTGGTTAAGACTTAACCTTCCAGTGCAGGAAGTGTAGGTTTGATCCCTAGTTTGGGAGCTAAGATCCCACATGCCTCGTGGCCAAAAAAACAAAACATAAAACAAGCAATATTGTAACACACTCAATAAAGGCTTTAAAAATGATCCACATCCAAAAAGATGTATGTGTGTTAGCTGCTCAGTCGTGTCTGACTCTTAGCAACCCCATAGACAGTAGCATGGCAGGCTCCTCTGTCCATGGAATTCTTCAGGCAAGAATACTGGTATGGGTAGCTGTTCCCTTTTCCAGGGGATTTTTCTGACCCAAGGATCAAACCTCAATCTCCCACATTTCAGGCAGATTCTTTACCATCTGAGCCACCAGGGAAGCCCCTCCAAAAAGTCTCATCAACAAGGGGAACTAGGAAAACTGGACAACTACATGTAAAGGAATTAGAACATTCTTTTACACCATACACAAAAACAAATTCAAAATGGATTAGAAAACTAAATGTAAGACCAGATTCCATAAAACTTCTAGAGGAAAAAATAGGCAGGACACTCTTGAGACATAAATTGCACCATTTTTTTAGATCCATCTCATAGAGTAATGGAAACAAAAACAAATGGTACCTAATTAAGCTTAAAAGCTTTTGCACAGCAAAGGAAACCATAAACAAAAAAAAAGACAAACTACAGAATGGGAGAAAATATTTGCAAATGATGTGACTGACAAGGGATTAATTTCCAAAATACACAAATAGCTCATACAGCTCAATATTAAAAAAACAAACAACCCAATTGAAAAATGGGCATAAGACTTAAATAGCTATTTCTCCAAAGAAAACATATAGATGGCCAACAGCATGTGAAAAGATGCTCATCACTAATTATTAGAGAAATGAAAATCAAAACCAAAAAGATACCACCTCACACCAGGTGAGATATCCCACACCTGTCAGAATGGTCATCATCAAAAAATCTACAAATAATAAATTCTGGAGAGGGTATGGAGAAAAAGGACCTTCTTACACTGTTCATGGGAATGTAAACTCAGCTACTATGGAGAATGGTATGGAGGGCTTATAAAACTAAAAATGGAGCTACCGTATGATTCTGCAATCCCACTCCTGGGCATGTATCTGGAGAAAACTTTTAATTCGAATGGATACATGCATTCCAATGTTCACTGCAGCACCATTTACAACAGCCAAGACATGAAAGTAACCTAAGTGTCCGTTGACTGGCAAATGGATAAAGAAGATGTGGTACATATATAATATGGAATATTCACCATTAAAAAGAAGGAAATAATGCCATTTGCAGCAACATAGATGAACCTGGACATCATCATATAAGTGAAGAAGTCAAAGACAAATACTATTTTATATCACTTATATGTGGAATCTAAAAAAAAAATTTGATAAAAATGAAATTATTTACAAAACAGAAATGGACTCACAGAAAACAAACCTATGGTTACCAAAGCGGAAAAAGTGGGGAGATCCACTGGCCACCTGGAGAGAGAGAGAAGAGAGAGTGTGCGCGTGTGCGTGTGTGTGTAGGGGGGGGGGATCACTCAGGAGGAACTGGGAAAAGGGAATCCATTTATTTATCCACCATAAAACCTGATGATGGAGCCTTCTAGCAAGCTGCTGCTATCCACTCCCTAACCAAGTCAACCTAGATCAAGGAGGAGACTCAAGAATTAACATAACTGGCCAAACTACATGCAGTGATGAAAAATCCTTGATCAATAATTGGTTCAGTGTGCATTTTTAAACAAAACATCAAGGCATTACCAATTACCTGTCCATTTAGTCTAACCAGTGGCAACAACTCCTCATCCAAGGTCACCTCCTTTGGGCTAAAACACTATGGGATTGACTGCCCTGTAGATACCCAAGATAAAAATCCAGGCTTGATTTTTATTGACCTGTTTGCCCAAATTAGGTTTGTCCATACTAAAGTCAAAATTAAAGGCCTCCTCAAAACATTCCTTATCCCTTTCAGAGTTCCAGACATTATCGATGATGACCATGGCATGTATTTCACTTCTCAAAACATATACCAGAAACTCTAGAATGAAACATTCAGTGAAACTTCCACCTCCCTGATGGCCACATGCTCTAAGCTTCAGAGAGCCATAACAGCTTTCCTAAACAAGTCCATCAATTAAATGAGACACGGCACATCATCAGTCAAACATCAGTGGTGACTTATAATTGAGTCTGACTTCACCTGTGATGTCTGAGTACTGACAGCTTTCAAGCCCATCCCCTCCTCCACTTTCTGCCCCATGCTGGGGCAAACCCATAAGGTGGCCCATGGGCTTCATCCTTTGGCACCTGGTGGGCAGTTAAAATCGTAAAAACCCCAACTCACTCCGGTCCTACCCTCTAGTCACAATGAAAAACACAGCCAAGCCTTGCCCTCCGAGAAAATCCTGTATGAGAGTAATAAACCTTTTTCATTCCCTCCTGATGCACCTGTGGTGTCAGCATTCTTGATCATCCAAACTTATTTGGGGAGGCAGTGTGGATGTCATCCCCAAAGGAACAATCACATCTACGCACATCACTCCCCTGCTCAAAGACCTCTGATACCTCCCCACTGTCCACTGAATTAAATGGAAACTATTGACCATAACTGCTTCCCAAGTGGCACCAATGGTAAAGAACCCACCTGTCAATGCAGGAGACATAAGAGATGCAGGTTTGATCCCTGGGTCAGAAAGATCCCCTGGAGGCGGGCATGGCAACCCACTCCAGTATTCTTGCCTGGAAAATCCCATGGACAGAGGAGCCTGGTGGGCTACAATCCATAGGGTCGCAGAGAGTCAGACATGACTGAAGTGGGTTAGCAGGCACTGCACACATGCACAGATATATCTCTCTAGTCTCACTTTCCACTTTTCTCCTGGATAAACATCATGCTTCAAATGCTATTGTTCATAGAACATGCTTGGTCCTTATTCGCCTTCATTCTCTTTGCTTATGCTCTGTCCTGAGTTTTCTGTCCTGGAAACAGACCAAAGAAAAAAAGAAAATTCCCCACATCTGATTCTTGCTACCTAGTTGTCCTTGGGCAAGTCACCTAGCATCTCCAAGCCTGTTTTCTCTTCCAGTGAGAACAAGATCTTATATGTGAAGGGGTTTGCCTATATCTGATTCATACTAAGCAGCCAAAAAATGTTAGCATTTATCATTATTTATCCTCTCCACTGGACCAGAAGCAATTTTATTTCAGAAAATTCATTTTTTAGTCTAATGGAACAATGTTTGGTATATAGAAAGCACTGGATAAATATCTATTGAGTGAACTGAACAAATGGTTCATAGGACTTCAATGAAATTTTAAAGCAATTTAACCATAAGATTAGCACACTTAAATCACATGCATGAATCTAAGAACACACAAATCACCAAAAAAGAGAGAATTCAGGAAAACAGGTTTGTCTTCCGAAAACCGCTTGCTAACTTATAACTAAATTTCCAGATGTTCCTCCACACCCCATACCACCTCTCCCAACCCTGCAGCACACACATACAAATGAGTTATTTAGTTAGCTATTTTCTAATTCTGATATTTTAACAGAGTAAACATTTTTGGAATAAAAACAGTGACAAATTAAATAAGTTTAAACTTTCTACCTGTTCAAAATCCTGCCCATAGGTCATTCAGCACTCTATAAGAAATCTGATAGGAGACTCTTAAAATATACAATGAACAATGCCATTCTATATTTAATATTCTCAAATAGACATCAAAAATATTTTTAGAGTTTAAAAGATTGCCATCGTTTGCAGTAAATCTTATTCAAGGATCTACTTTAAGAGAAAAATGGGAGACATATTATAATAGAAACACAGGTGAAAATACAGGGAGATGTATTATAATAGAAACACAAGTGGGTTCAACAGTGCTTATTAGAACATTAGCAAGAAACATCCTCTCTGTGTAAAATACCTGATTGTCTGCAGTACTTTAAACTATTAAAATAGTATTTAATGATAGTGGGGAATGCTCATAACATTGTAAATGAAAAGACAAGGTATAACATAATACAAACAGAAAGTGGTTTAATCGATATTAAGGTGCTTTTTCCTTAGTAATAGGATTATTCATGGTGTTTGTCCCCTTGTATTTTTAAATAATCTGCAAGAAACAATTAATTTAAAAATCACCTTCATATGTTTAATAGCTATGTGTTTGCCATGATCTATAAGAATAACTACAGAGGGACTTTGCTGGTGGTCCAGTGGTTAAGATTCTGCACTTCCAATGCAAGGGGCGTGAGTTTGATCCCTACTTGGAGAACTAAGATCCCTTGTGCCGCATGGCACAGCCAAAAAATAAGTAAAAATAACTACAGAATGTGTCTAACTGAAAAGAGTAAAGTCGTCCTTGAATACATTTAACTAGCTGTATTGTCATAAACTCAAGAGAAGCTGCATCACACACAAAAAGGTACATCTGTAAACTGACCGACCTAGGGTTTCAGTCAGTCCAGTTCTCTACTGTGCCAAGTCGTCACCTTGAAATGTTACATATCATAGTTCTCTTTGAGGAAAGAAAACCCAGTTGTACAAAAATGACTACAGGGGTTCAGGGTGGGGGAGAACTGTAAACTTCCACTTTAAAAAAGCCTCCCTTGGTAACATCTTCAAGCCCTGGAAAACATATTCTCAAATATTTGCTTTGCACAAAAGTGTTATAGTCGGTCATTATTTAAGCTTTGGCTTCCTTAAAAGCAAATGTATCCTTATATTCACCACCTTCAAATGGGAACTAGTAGTAAATCCTATTAGCAGTAAATATCAGCTAAACATAAACTGCATTTCTGTTTTTATCAACATTTCCATACAGGTTTGTGATATGGTAATCATGATCTCAATTCTTACACTGTATTTTCATTTTCAGTAGTCAAGCAAACCTAATGAACTTCCATGTAACACATTAAAAGGCACCAACGATAGATTTTTCTCAAAATTCACATAAATGAGGAAGTTTTTGTGATCTGTGACATGCATACTACAAGGTACGAATGCAGAGGCTGTCATGAGGTCAGTCCTGTATATATAAAGACAATGAACTTGGCACATCCGCAGCAGGACTGGCAGGATTTGGCCCATCAGGCCACTGGTTTTCCAGGGTGATGATGGATTTGCATTGATTTGGATGCCCTGTTTGGTCTCGGTCCTCAGAGAAAGAGAAGCAGCCTGCACCTGGAGCGGGTGTGGGCCTGGAGAGCCGAGCATGCAAAGCTATCTCACCTGGTGATTGAGTGACTTCACGGCCGTGAACTTGGTCTTATTTGTTTGTTGTTCTCACCAGCTGAGCTAACTCATCTTTTAAGATAGAATTACACAGGCTAGCACAGCTTTCCAGAGTTTTCTTTTTCACTTCCCAAGAAATACCACCATTAAATTTCTGAACTCTGATGGACTCATATGAGCTCAGAGGAGCTTTACAGTAATAAGATTTCCTATGACCAAGTTATTTCAAACATCTTTAAGCATACTCAGGGGTATGAATGTCTTTTTCATCATAGGGGACTGGAAACAAATCCCTTATGATTATACAGTAGAAGTGACAAATAGATTTAAGGGATTAGATTAGATCTGATAGAGTGTCTGAAGAACTATGGAGGGAGGTTCGTGACATTGTACAGGAAGCGACGACCAAAACCATCCCACAGAAACAGAAATGCAAAAAAGGCAAAACAGTTGTCTGAGAAGGCCTTTATGAATAGCTGAGAAAAGAAGAGACATGAAAGGCAAAGCAGAAAAGGAAACATATACCCATCTGAATGCAGAGTTCTAAAGAAGAGCAAGGAGAGATAAGAAAGCCTTCCTCAGTGATCACAGCAAAGAAATAGAGGAAAACAATGGAATGGGAAAGACTAGAGATCTCTTCAAAAAGATTAGAGATACCAAGGGAACATTTCATGCAAAAGTGGGCCACAATAAAGGACAGAAACGGTAGGGACCTAACAGAAGCAGAAGATATTAAGAAGAGATGACAAGAATACATAGACAAACTATATAAAAGAGAGCCTAATGATGCAGATAACCACAATAATGTTATCACTCACATAGAACCAGACATCTTGGAGTGAAAAGTCAAGTGGGACTTAGGAAGCATCACTATGAACAAAGCGAGTGAAGGTGATGAAACTTCAGCTCAGCTATTTCAAATCCTAAAAGATGATGCTGTGAAAGTGCTGCACTCAATATACCAGCAAATTTGGAAGACTCAGTGTGGCCACAGGGCTGGAAAAGGTCAGTTTTCATTCCAATCCCAAAGAAAGGCAATGCCAAAGATTGTTCAAACTACCGCACAATTGCACTCATCTGTGAGGAAAGCTGAGCACCAAAAATTGATGCTTTTGAACTATGGTGTTGGAGAAGACTCTTGAGAGTCCCTTGGACTGCAAGGAGATCCAACCAGTCCATCCTAAAGGAGTTCAGCCCTGGGTGTTCATTGGAAGGACTGATGCTGAAGCTGAGACTCCAATACTTTGGCCACCTCATGCGAAGAATTGACTCATTGGAAAAGACCCTGATGCTGGGAGGGATTGGGGACAGGAGGTGAAGGGGACAACAGAGGATGAGATGGCTGGATGGTGTCACCAACTCGATGGACACAAGTTTGAGTAAACTCCGGGAGTTGGTGATAGACAGGGAGGCCTGGCATGCTGCAATTCATGGGGTTGTAAAGAGTCAGACACAACTGAGCAACTGAACTGAAATGAACATACTAGCAAAGTAATGCTCAAAATTCTCCAAGCTAGGCTTCAACAGATGTGAACCGAGAACTTCCAGATGTTCAGGCTGGATTTACAAAAGGCAGAGGAACCAGAGATCAAATAGCCAACATCCTCTGGATCATAAAAAAAAGCAAGAGAATTCCAGAAAAACATCTGCTTCATTGACTATGCTAAAGCCTTTGACTGTGTGGATCACAACAAACTGCAGAAAATTCTTCAAGAAATGGGAATACCAGACCACCTTACCTGCCTACTAAGAAATCTGTATGCAGGTCAAGAAGCAACATTTAGAACTGGACATGGAACAACAGACTGGTTCAAAAATTGGCAAAGGGGTATGTCAAGGCTGTGTACTGTCACCCTGCTTATTTAACTTAAATGCAGAGCACATCATTCGAAATGCCAGGCTGGATGAAGCACAGGCCAGAATCAAGACTGCAGGAGAAATATCAATACTCTCAGATATGCACCCTTATGGCAGAAAGTGAAGAGGAACTAGTCTCTTGAAAGTGAAAGAGGAGAGTGAAAAAGCTGGCCTAAAACTCCACATTCAAAAAAACTAAGATCATGGCATCCAGTCCCATCACTTCATGGCAAATAGATGGGGGAAAAGTAGAAGCAGTGATGAATTTTATCTTCTTGGCCTCCAAAATCGCTAAGGATGGTAACTGCTGCCATGAAATTAAAGGTGCTTGCTCCTTGGAAGGAAAGTTATGACTAGCCTAGATAGTGTGTTAAAAAGCAAAGATGTCACTTTGACAACAAAGGTCTTATACAGCTGTGGATTTTCCCATAGTCATGTATGGATGTGAGAGCTGGACCATAAAGAAGGTTGAGCACTGAAGAATTGATGCCTTTGAACTGTGGTGTTGGAGAAGACTCTTGAGAGTCCCTTGGAGTCTCCATCCTAAAGGAAATCAATCCTGAATATTCACTGGAAAGACTGATGGTGAAGCTGAAGCTCCAATACTTTGGCCACCTGATCCAAAGAGCTCACTCATCAGTAAAGAACCTGATTCTGGAAAAGACTGAAGGCAGGAGAAGGGGACGACAGAGTAAGAGATGGTTGGATGGTATTGCTAACTCAATGGACATGAGTTTGAGCAAGCTCTGGGAGATGGTGAAGGGCAGGGAAGCCTGACGTGCTGCAGTCCATGGGGTTGCAGAGAGTCGGACATGACTGAGTGACTGAAGAACAACTACAGGGGTCTGAAACTCATTTTTTTTTAACACACTGACAGTTAAATTTGAACAAATATAGTGAATGTTTGAGTGCAAAGCAAAAACAATAAAACAAATTCCCATTAGTTGCCTTTTAAAAAATTAGACATGAGGATTTCAAAGGTCTCAAGGTAGGTAATTAGCAATACCACCATGTAGTCAAAAAAGGACTGGAAGGGGAGGGTGGAACCTGAGACCTAGTCCTGGTTGTTGCTGTATAACAATAGGTCACAACTATTAGATTTTCATTTGTAGGGTAGAATGAGAATCTGGGCTTGACACATTTAGGAGCCCATCCAATTTTAAAATAGTGAGAATTCTGGTTCTTGTTAAAAATACATAAATCATATATTAAATATTTTTTAAATCTAGATTTTTTTGTTTAACGCATGGCAAAGTCAGAGCTGCAAAAATGTTTTAAGGTAAGAGATGACCTCTTTTAAGGCAAGAGAGAGTAACATAGAAACTTACATTACCATATATAAAATAGAGAGCCAAGGGGAATTTGTTGTATGTCTCAGGAAACTCAAACAGGGGCTTTGTGTCAACCTAGAGGAGTGGGATGGAAGCAAGGTTCAAAAGAGAGGGGATATGTGTATACCTATGGCTGATTCATGTTGAGGTTTGACAGAAAACAACAAAATTTTTAAAGCAATTATCCTTCAATAAAAAATAAATTTAAAAAAAACAACTAAGAAAAAAAAAGGTAAAACACAACATAAAACCAGCCTGTGTTTTTAATCAAACATTTCTAGGAATGAAAAATACCTGTACAAAACACCCTCAAGGAGCTGTTTTTCTCCTTCTAAAACACAGGATCACCTGGACAATCCAGAATATATATATTTTTTTAACTATTTCAAGCACAGCACTGCAGAATCACTGAAAGATTTAAGAAAGACATCATCGAGGTCTTTTCCATATACAATCTAGAAATCTCATTTCCTTCTTCCCTCTCCTTTACTATGAAAAATCCTTGCACAAGTGTAAAAGTGAAACTTGAATCTCATGTGAAAAATGTCTGTCTTCACTTTAGGGTGCTGCTCTCTGACAGATGGATGACTGAATGGATTTTGGAGCAGGAAGAAAGCACGGGCCAAACTGGGTTTAATCTTGCAATCCAGCACAGATGATAGCAAAGTTTCCCAAACTAGAGCTGCAAAGCCTCTGATGTCCTCAAGTAAGTAAGCCCCATATTTGGAACACAAGTCTAAGAGGGTGAGATGGTTATGGCATCACTGACTCGATGGACATGAGTTTGAGCAAGCTCTGGGAGTTGATAATAAGACAGGGAAGCCTGGTGTGCTGCAATCCATGGGGTCACAAAGAATTGGACACAAATGAGCAACTGAAATGAATGACAGACAGAATCCCTAAGGAAAAATGACAGTTCATTTGGGATCTTCTTTTTTTTTCCTACCCACTTTAGTTAAGACAGAAAACAAAGCTGTAACTTATTTCTGATTATATATTGAGGTGACCATAATCCACATTTGCTCCCAATCAAGGTAATTTTAAAGGATTTACCATTTATTTCAACCAATCTTTTCTCCACCTCTTGGGTGGGGGGGAATCTTATCTATTATCAGTATATCAATTAAAGCAGCTCTTCTGTCTTTAAATTTTTTGGAGGCACATTTTTTTTTAATGTGCTTCAAAGACTCCTCACTTTGTAAGAAAAATCTGTCAGTTATAAGGTATAAATGTGCCTCATGGGTCACTTCTGAATCACATGGGGCAGCAAAATTGATGATACATATATTAATGCTGCAAACTGAATTAGTCCATTGAAAGGGGGGAGTTACAATTCAGGGTCAAGGTGTATTAGCCTAAATTCTCGCCACTTTAACTTGAAATTTATTGGACATTTTAATAACCTTTTAAATTGAGGGATTTATCAAGTGCTTACATTTTTAAGTATTTTTCTAACTTTCTTAAAATGAAACTGGTAAAGAAAAAAGGGTGTTTTCTGCTGAAACCTTTGCTAAGTAACAATGTATCACCAAGCAAAATAAATTTCAAAAATGGATTACTTGGAGGTCTCTAGGATCCATGATCCATGATACTAAGAAAGTGTTTAAAACAAGTGCACTTCAATGATGATACTGTCATTTTCTTTCTGCCTATTCTGTTATCCTTATTGGACTTTTATAGCACCTATCTGCCTTCTGCCAAGGAGTTCAGAATGCCTTAGAAGCTTATGCTGTGCTGTGCTTCGGTCCTCAGTTGTGTCTGACTCTTTGGGACCCCATGAACTGTAGCCTGCCAGGCTCCTCTGTCCATGGGGATTCTCCAGGCAAGATTACTGGAATGAGCTGCCATGCCCTCCTCCAAGGGATCTTCCCAACCCAGGGATCAAGTCCAGATCTCCTGCATTGCAGGCAGGTTCTTTACCAGCTGAACTACCAGAGAAGCCCTACAGGTTTATAGACCCAGAGTATTATGACCATACAATAGAACTGTTTTCAAACAGTTTTTTTTTACCTTAAGAATGTATATTGCCATGTATTGGGGAATAACAAGCAGTGATATGATATTAAATTGGGAAGTTTATACAAAGGAAGAAGTGAGAAATCATAAACTTCAAAAAAGCCATCACTTAACAGGCTAAAAACTCAGCTTCACTGTACCACAGATTCTGCTTCAGTGAGTTGATGATGAGAAAATCTAGACTAACAAATCTACTGCTTTCCTTGATCTTAGATAAAGGTCAGTTTTTAACTTTTAGACTCTCACATGATGAAATAATTCTTCTGAACAGACTCTATAAATATTAGTTTGTTGTTTTGTACAGTATCAACAGACTTACCAATGAAAGTCCATTGGCAGTTTATTCCTAAGATGGTGTGCTTTTATTTATTAGATGTTTTTGATAATTTTTGGCATCATCCTTAGGAAATAATGGCAGCTACCCAGTTTATGAATTGCTGATGAACATTTAAAATGTTTAATGGAATATTAAGTACCATATATTTAACCTTTTCTTAGGGAGTTATAGGATCTAAAGTATAACCTCAAAATAATGAATACTATTTCATAAAATGAGCCTTAGAAAACTTAATATAGTTAAAATTAAAATATCATATGTCTAATCTAAACAAGGAACAAATTCAGATATTTTTAGCTCTATTTTGAAAACTTGAGTTTAATTCAAAGCGGGAAAATGTTTCTATTCTATTCTAAAAAAGATTTCTACAACTTAAGTACTACCTAATCCTATTTCATTTATAAAAATATGGAAACTTAAATTTTATTTCAAATATAAAACTCTCTAAAACATAATCATTTTAAAGGGCAAGGGCCCTAAGACTTACTGATACAAATTTACGTACACTTTAAACAATAATAGCTAAATTAAGATCACTTTATATAAGAGGTTAGAGATTAATGGAATTTACTCAAGCTTAATTGGCAAATAATAAACTGAAAGAAAAAGAAAATCTTGCTTATCGTTGACAATACCACTTCATTAACCAATTGCTTTTATTTACTGCTAAATGTGATTCATTCTTCATAAAGGTGTATATGCTAACATTGAATTTAGCTTAAATCAAAATGTCCCCAAATTCTTAAATACTGATTTAACTTAAGAAACTGATTGAGACACTTGTTTATAATTATAGACAGTTATTCCTGGTTATTTCCTCAAATTCATATTGTACCATGACAAATTTTTTAAGCACATTAGCAGGGTCTCTGATAATCAAACCATCAACCCTGTATGTTCTATTTTATGCATTTAAAAAATATATCCTCAAGAAAATCTAAGTTCCAATTTACATTATGATATTAGGAATTTTTAATTTACATTTTAAAATCTTTTATTTTAGAATATTGTCTTAAGACACTTCACTTTCATGCATTTATTTGCATTATGTTTGTTTCACTCAGCCCTAAAAATCCACAGAACAATTTTCTATGGAGGGTTTTATTATGTAACTAATTTTGTTCTGTCCTAACTTAATCAGCCTAGGAAAAAACCCAAAATGTGAACTGTTTGTTTTACAGAAATCTTCCTTCTTACCAACTTTATAATGCTTTTACCAAATCGTTTAATGAATAGCATTAACTTTCACATGAATACTCAACTTCTCTATGTAAATCGTGAAAGGATCCACCATCTCAAATCTATCTCCAAAGCCTGTCTGTATAAGACACTGCTCCTCTTTCATTCTCAGCTATAATAACAGCTTAATTATCAGCAGAACCAAAACCATTCAGTATCATTGCCCCTAATCCTTTTTTCAAATAGCAAACTTGAACACAGCTATAATTCTTTTAAGAATCTTTATTGAATCTTTTTTTTAACAATTTAGATTGTTGGCTCTTGATGCAGTTTATAAAAAAACTTCAGCATAGTTTCATATAAACTGCAATCAAAAAAGTAACTTGTCAAGAAGTTATCTGAAGTTGCAAGTTATTTTTTGAAATATGCAGAACAGTAAAATGTAAGCATGCTCTCGGATGCAGGGGCTCCGTGGACTATGGAGTTACTTTGAAGAGCTTGCTAAGGTCTGCAGGCAGTTTATGAAATGTAATCATTCTCTCCACAATTTCGGTACATGAGAATAAAACTGATATTTATGAAATAAGTCTTTTTCTCAAAAAAGTTGAGGCAGCTTTTGTTGAATGCTATCAGTGAGAGTACACTTGCTACACCTTGAACTGTACTAAGAGGAAAACAGCCAGGAGGCCATGTTCATGCTGAAACTTGAAAACATCCCTCCACACATGTTGAGTTCCAAGAAGGAAGAGGATAAAACACTATGCACAGTTGTTCATCGTCCCACAGTACCAGAACACACCCAGAAACTCTACATTAGAAGGGAGCAAATTCCCTTCGCTGCTTTCAGTCAAGGTCACTGGTGGCTACAGTGGAGGGTGGAAGTGAAGCAAGCCTAGGACGGGATAAAGCTGAAGTCTACATCTCATGCAGAGTTGTCCTCGTTCTGTCCTCGCGCTTCTCAGACATCTGAATTCGAGCTGAGGTTTGTTAACCTGGGGTCCGCATTGATTTCGTATCTGTAATGATACCCTTCCATGTGATCCCTACAGGCATCTCTGATGTTATGCATCCACTTCTTTATCCCTTTGCGGTTCAAATACAAAACCAGGAGGAAGATGGCGCCTATCAGGGCTAAAACAATACCCAGGAACACATAAGACGTCTGCAGGGACGGAGGGAGGATAGGGTCACAGTCCAGGTCGGAGCTGTTGAGTTCCACGAGGACCCGATGCCTCATTTTCTCCGGGAACGCACAGGTGAGCCTGCCTTTGCCCTGCACTACCTCGGTCTCCTTGAGCCAGGCCACCATGTCCGGCATGTGGCAGTCACAGACCCAGGGATTGTCGTCCAGGAAGACCCGGACGTGGGGCAGGCTTTGCAGCTCGGCCAGGGTGCCGTTGCGCAGGACCTTGAGGGCGTTGTCCTCCAGGTGCAGGCTTTCGAGGTGCGTCAGGTTCCGGAAGGACACGTGGCTCAGGCTCACCAGGGAGTTGTTGCGGAGGTCCAGGTGCCGGAGGCCGGGCAGCTGGGCCAGGAGGTCGCGGGGCAGGTAGAGGAGCTGGTTGCTGGCCAGCTCCAGGCGGCGGAGCCCCCGCAGCGCGTGGCCCGCTCGCAGGGCCGCTGCCACCATCCCCTCAAAGCTCCGGTTGTGTCGCTCGGCCGCGGGGGGCTCGAGGCGGTTCAAGATGAGCTCCACCAGGGGGCTGGGGGCCGCTACGCTGGCGTTGCTGCCCGAGAAGGCGAAGGGGCTGAGGTCGATCAGTGGGTTGTGGCTGAGGTCGAGCTGGCGCAGGCCGGGCAGGTGCTCGAAGGCGCCGGCGTCCACCTCCTTCAGGCGGTTGCCGCTGAGGTTGAGCGCGGCCAGGTCAGCCAGCGGCGGCCGGCGGGCGAAGGCGCCGGCGGGCAGCACGGCCAGCTGGTTGCCCGTGAGGAAGAGGTTGCGCACGTAGGGGGGCAGGTCGGCCGGCACCTCGGTCAGGTTGCGGTTCACGCACTTGACGGTGCGCGCCGCCTCGGAGCACTCACACGGCGGCGGGCATCGGCCCGGCAGCGGGGGCTGGCCGGATGCCGCGGTAGCCGGGAAAGACGCCGAGGAGGTGGAGGAGGACGCCGACGAGGGGAGGGAGGTCGAGGAGACCCAGCCCAGTAGGACCAGCGCCAGCCGCGCCAGCCGCAGCCGCCCGTCCCCGGCGGCGGGGCCCCGGGAGCACCCCCCAGGCATCGCGGCTCGGGTCTCCCCGGAGCCGGGCTGGGACGCCGCCCGCTCCGAAGGTTCGGGACACGGGGCTCCGGAGGGCGCGGGCTGGCCGGAAGCTTCTGGAGAAAACTTTCCTCTCGTGGGAGCAGAGGAGGGCCGCCGCCAACGCCGCCGCCGGAACTTGGCCAACCCCCTGGCCACCGGGCGTCCCCCTCCCGGGGCCGCGTCCCCCGCCCCTTCCCTCCAGAAAGTACGCACGGCCGGTCGGGACGCGCGGCTCCGCGCTCCTCCTCCCGCTCGTCTCAGGGCCGCCGCCCCCGGGTGGCACCTCCCGCCTCTTTTGTTGGCGCCTCCCGCAGGATCCGCTGCGCGACCTGGGACAAGCGGGAGACAAGCGTGAGGCGTGGTGACGCCCGCGGCTCCACGAGGGCAGGAATCGGCCTCCGCGAGACAAGCCGACCCCACCGGGTACCCGAGACCTCCCTCCGAAAGCTCGTCCGGGCCTCGCCTCCTCTAGCAGCACGCACATCCTTACCCAAGCAGAGGGGCAGGCGACGCGAGGGGCGAAGCACAGTCTTGCTGCGTCCCGAGCCCTCACTATATATACCCTTCCCAGCTCCCGCCCTCCTCCTTTCCCCGATCAGACTCGTCCCCCGCGTCTAAACTTCTTGCTTAATCCCCAGCGCCTCCCGACTAAAACTTCTCCTTCCCAGCTCCTTCCCCCCAACTCCTCCGCGGACGACCTGCCTTCCGGGGTCTCCGCCCCCACCCGGACCTTCTCCTCCGGGTCCAGGTTAGGACGCGAGGGAAGTTTCAGGTTACAGGAGTCTTTTGATGTCTTTCAGGACCCTGACGGATTAAGTGGAAAGTACTCGGCTGGCGCTCCCAGCCCGCGCCCCCGCCAGCCGCATCAGACCGGAGGGCGTTCGAGTCATCTCCAAAAGGGAGGCGGGGGGGAGGCCGCAAACAAAGCGGCGGTGGGACCCCCGGACCGGCGCTAGTTTCCAGCGTGAGGATGGGGAGGGGCCCCGGAGCCGCCCCCCGCCCCCCATCCGCTTGCTCTCGCCTTCTCCGCTTGCTCCCCGGCGCTCACCTCCGCACCCGAGATAACTCCCAATCTCACCAGAGTCGCAGCGACTTGCCCGTTCCGCGCTGCGGGCGCCGACTCTCCTCGCACCCCAGCCCCTGGCCCAACCTCCGCAGCTGGGAAAAACCAACCCGGGGGGCGGGGAGGGGGGGTGCGGCGGGCCAGGGCTGCCGGAGGAGCTGCTCCGGCTGCGCGGCGAGCCTGGGCTGCGCTCGGTAGGGGGATGTAAGAAAGGAGACGAGGGGGGGACCTAGACCGCGCGCCTCCTCCTGGTGGAAATTGACAAGGAATGTGCCGGAAAAGGTGAGGGAATCCCTTTTTCTCCCCCCTTCCCTGGCATCCTTTGGTGGTTCCTCACTTTGCATACTGGGTTTTACCTTGGTCTGGAGCAAAACCGCTCGTACTTCTCGTGAAATTCGCCCTAATCTGGGCACTTAAAGCGGTAACCAGGTAGATTGAGGCATAACAGAGCAGGAGCGTAAAGAAATGAGCTGCGAATGTACAGCGGCAGCAGGAAAACGCCCAGCTGCCAGCAAGGGAGTTTCGGAAAGGCTCCCCAGCCAAGTGATGCTTTAGACTGCCAACTTCGGGTTTAGGTGTAAATCCGTCCCCACCTGTCCCGCCCCCCTCCCCCCGCACTTCTCGGAGAGTTACGGAACTTGTGACGGGAGAGAGCCAACTTGAAGAAGAAGGGAGGGGGGAAAGATGGGTGGAGAAGAGATTCACTCTTGATTCGTTAGTTTTCCTGCTCCCCAAATTAAAAGCAGAGGGAAGAAAACGGCCGCCAAAGCGTCCTAGAAACAAAAGGCAAATAGTGAGGACGTGAGTCACCCGGAAAGCGGACCCGCCCCCCTCCCCAGACGTGGCAGCCGAGTGTCGGTGCAAGTCTGAGCTGGGAGAGCTCGCAGGCTGGGGGTGGGAGGCCGCCCGGGAGAACCGAAGTTTGCTAACCCAAGTCTGACGCTGCAGGATGCGCCCGGTAGGCAAGGAGCAGAGAGGCTGGGGTTGGGGTAGGAGACAGGGAATGCTTGATTACAGAGAGGATTTGTTACCCCGGAGAGGTTTGGGGGTCCTGAAAGCTCTATTCTTGTTTTCTCAATGAGTGTCTGTCTCCTTTGTCCCGAAAAAATAATTTCCCTAAACGAGTGAGAAAGTGCTGGTTATTCAAGGCTCTTCATTTTAGAGAGAAAATGACAATTTGAGAAAACAGTTGCAAAAAAGTAAGATCTGGTAATATAAAAAGGATCCAATAAAGAATGCCGAAGCTTGTGCCTATGACATGGGCCTGCCTTTAGTGTGAAGGAAAGATCCCAACTCTCAAGTCGCTTCTTGATTACTTTTGTAGGAAAAAATAGACTGCACCGCCCACAGCAAGAAGGGCCCAGGTGAGACCTAGAGGGCGTGAAGACTGCAAAAGCTTTGTGCAAAAAGCCAATTTTGTTCATTTGCATCCTCAGCACTTTTATCTAAATCTTTTTCCTGTTTTTAAAAGTGCTTTGTAATACGAATGTGAAACATTTTAAAAAAAGAATCTCAAAAGCTGGAGTCATGTTCTGTATCCTGATGGTGGTGGTGGTTACATAAGTCTAGACATGTGTTAAAATTTACAGAACCTTGTACACTGAATAAGTTTTACTGTATGATAATTGTTAAACAAAATTAGTTACTCATGGGAAAAAAAAATACTAATGCTCTGCCTTGGTGTTCTGGTTCTGCTCCTAGGAGAGTAAGAAGATTCTAAATATCTTTAGAATTTAGAAAGATACAATCTCATCTGACCTCACATCAGCTCGGCAATATAGATACCAGTAGTTATTCCTATAATTATTCTGTTTTACAAATGAAAAAACTGGGACTCTGAGCTGAGACTAATTCCCACTGACAGTATCTTTTACTTGCCAAACCTCCTGCTGATCACTTTACAGAAATCATCTCATTTGTTCTTTCCATCAGTACTCAGGTAGATTCTCTCAATCCAGTTTTAAAGAGGAGAAAACTGAAGCCGAAATAAATTATATAACTTGTTCTAATGTGTGGTGGAGGTAGGGACTGGGCCCAGATTTGTCTGCTTTTCATGTGTATCTCACATTCCACCTCTAGGCAAAATTGAGGCGTTTGTGCAAAGTCCTGCATTGCATCCTTTAGGCAGAACCAAAGCCTCTCCCCTGGTTCGCTTTCTCCTTATTTTCTTCTACCTGCCTGCAGTGGGCAGTTAGTTTGTTATGGCTACTAAATCAGGACTCAGAAATTTGGGGTCATTTTTAGCTCCACCACTTACTGTGTGGCTTCAGTATACTTCTGTTTCTCAATCTGTAAAATAGGACCAGTAATAAAACATTATGACATTTCCATGAGAATTGAGATAAGATATCTAACATGCTTGGCAAAATTGCCTGTTATTATTGTGTTCTTAATCTTAATTACTTTCCCACTCGCCATTTGTTCTGTACCCACCAAATCACTAACTATGTTAGTTATAGGAGTCCAAGGATGGATAGTCTAAGGTCTCCTTCAAGTAGAATTGCCAGATTTAGCAAATAAAAATACAGGACACTCAGTTAAATTTGAATTTCAGGTATAAACAGTGAATGATTTTTTAGTATGAATATGCTCCATGCAATATTTGGGATGTACTTATGCTTAAAAAAAATGCCTTTTTACCTGAAATTCTAATTTAACTGGGCATCCTATATTTGGTCTGGTAGCAAAAGAGTTGATAAGTTGGTGGAAGAAACAAAAATAAAAGCTTTCATTGCAGAACACTGAGTGCAGTTTACTGTGTGTATCTTTCCAGTCTCTGTTTGTATATATTTTACTTTTGCTTCTAATATTTTTTATATGAATGGGATCATAGTTTGTGTATTACATTACTCATGATATTTAAAATTTTAAAACAATTATGTATCATTCTGTGTCCATACATATAGGTATACTTTATTTGTTTTAAAGATTGCAAAATATAGTGTGGACTGTTTTACCACATTTTTAAACTGCCCTATTGAAAGACAGTAAGATCAGTAATTACTTTCTGAAGAACTCTCCTTCAAGTGAGAAAAGCTTACTAGGATGAGTTCTATTTTGATTGTCTTAAGCATTTAATTATCCGAAATTATCATACTTGCTTAACTCCTGACAGCTTGAAAATTTTTTGTGCGTGATGCTATTTACATGCTCTAAAGCAGGACAGAGAATTTCAAAGCACATTTTCCTCCATTTATTCTTCCCCTCCAAAATAAAAGAAGGATCTGAATGTCCTAATGGAGAGGAACCAATCTAGTGTATTTCATAGGTCACATTGTAGCCTCCAGGAAAATGTCTCTGCACTATTATTTATGCAGCACATTGTTTCTACAGGAACCATTTTTCTTCTAATGACCCAAAGGAAAGTCATTAGTAAATTTTTGAAATATTGCTGCTAAATTCTGGGAAGGCAAAGAACAATGTAGTATTAAAAAAAAAAAAAAAAAAAAGACGGATGATTATGGTTACCCCAGTGGTAACCAGAAGAGGGAAGCCATGTGGTCCAGAACAGACAAACATCAAGATTATTTGAGACTAGTTAATTTTGCAAATTAGCAAAGGAACTGAAAAAGGTGTTGAACACTCTCAAATCTAAAAAATTTCTAAAACAAAATTAAACATTGGTGAACATCAACCACACATGTTGTAAAACCATGAATCAACTCTTAAAACCAGAACTATCAACTTGAGAGTCAGTCAGTTTGGGGGAAAAAAGTTATACGTTTGTGAAAAATATTTTTTAATTATTAATGACTAAAAAGAATTCTAACTCTTCTCATATGCTGATTTCAAATCATTTGAGAAAGAAATAAACTTCTTATCTGAGATATATACACTAAATTAAGTAAAAATATCAACTTGGGAGTGAGTTGAAAGGACATATTTGTTTCATGAGTCAATACAATGGGAGTTGAAGCTGGTGAAAGGAAAATAAAGCAAAGACATCTCAGGATTTATCAGAAATTAATTACTAAAAAAAGAACAAGCTAAAAGGCTGTAATATTAGAAAGATTAAGCTGGATGGACATATATGATTCTTTAAGAATGGGAAAACATTGAAAGGTAAATACAAATAATTATATAGCATTCTGCAGAACTTTCCAAATAACATTATAGGATTATTCAACTTTAAATGTGTTTAACTTTTTAAGACCTTACTGTATACCTCTACGTATTTTATGTTCTTAGAATATAAAGGTAGGTAGGATAAAAATCTCTGCCTTCAGACATCTCACAGTCTAGTGGTGAACACGGCTACCTACCAGTTACAAAACAGGGTGAGTGAAAAGGTCGGGGTGGACTAGGGAGATTGAAGAAGATTTCTTTGGGGACGTAATACCTGAATTGCATTTTGAATTATTAGTAGGAACTTGCCAGACAGAAGATCACCAAGTTGGTGGAAAGACTCAGAAAACTTGTTCAGTGCTAGAGACCACATGGGGAAGAGGACAGCACAGTACGCATTAGAGAGAGTGGTAGCAGGTTGGGTTTGATATATGTTGGGATAGGATTACTGCCCTCTATTCTAAAAAGTTTGATTTCATTCTGTAGAGCTGGGAAGCCTCCAAAGATACTTGGCAGGACAATGACATGATTAGGTGTGCACTTTACAAAGATCACCTTCGCGATCTGTTTGAAGGATAAATTCACAGGCAGAGAGACGAGGGAGAGAAATTGGGAGAGCCAAGTGATAGATGTTTAAGAACTAAACCAAAGCAGTGTTAAAAGATTAAGGCAGGAACGGTTAGGTAGGCCTGTGGTTCTCCAGGGTGACACTGCCCCTAGTGGGCATTTTGGATATTGGCAGCATTTTCTGGTGGTTATAGTCAAAGGGGAGAACTACTGGCCTTTAGCCTGCAGAGGCCTGGGATGTTAGACATCCTGCAATTAAAGGGACAGTATCATACAATGAAAAATTATCCTGCTTCCCACATGACTTTCAAGTATCCATCTAGGCATTCTTGTAGATGAAAAACCTAAACAACCATCTTACATTTAAATTGCAATACTTATAGAATGGTTTTAATATATGCTGAATTTTCCAGGAAGGCAGCTACTGTGTTCATCAAAAGAAAAATGTATATTGTTTTGTTTGGGATACAACCAAAATTGTATCTCTGACAGCTGTGTTGCTCATGGTATTTGAATCACTAATACAAATTAACTATATCAGTGTGCATTTGTATTTATTGCATTTACAGTAATTCTTATTTCAAAGTGTCTAAAGACAAACTGTTTTCACTATTAATTTGAACCTTAGTCTAATTGCTCAAGTCCTAGCCTGGTTATAAGTGTGTGTGTAAGTCACTCAGTTATGTCTGACTCTTTGTGACCCCATGGACCGAAGCCCACCAGGCTCCTCTGTCCCTGGGATTCTCCAGGCAAGGATACTGGAGTGGGTTGCCATTCCCTTCTCCAGGGGATCTTCCTGACCCAGGGATCAAACGCGGTCTCCTACATTGCAGGCAGATTCTTTACCACTATGCCACCTGGGGTGCATATTAACTCTTCATTAGGTCTTCTAGTATAGTCATTTATATATTATACTACCTGTTATTTATTATTTAATTATGCTCTTATTTCTCTTTTATATTTTAATTAGTATAATATGTATTTTTTAAATTTACAAAAAAATAAAATTTACGTGAAGGGATGCTTTATATAAAGACTTCATAAAATGCTTGTTTTTAAAAAGGTTGAAAATAGCCCATATAAATACTTGAGGTAGAATCTATAAATCTTGTTGATTTATTCAGCGTGGAGGAAAGAATGGAGGTATTTATAATTCTAAAACATGTGACATGATAGATAGCTTTTATATTTTAAATGATGTCCAAGAGAAATCCTAATAATTCTAGATGGAAGAGTCAAATTTACTGTAAGGAAGCTGAAAAATACCTAGAGTAAAGAATAGAACAGTGAACTTATTCACTTAAAGAAGACCTAGCTTATTTGTTTGTAATTATTGTCTTTTCAAAAGAAATTGTAATAAATATTTAATTCAGTAGTGTTACCTAATGCTCTTTTTCTAATGGAAATTAATTCAACTTTGAAGTTGACATTGAAGATTTTCCATTTCTCTAGTCCTTGCCCAAACTGGGTTCTAAACCAAAACTGGAATTCAGCCCAGCAATGGGAGCAGTTGCAATTGTAGCTACCATCCAAATTTAATTAATTTCAATTAAATTTAATACAGTTCAATAAATGTTTACTAATGTGCCTTTTTGTATGGAATTCACTTTGTCTTCCAAATAGAGTCATCTCCAAAGCCAGAAATTTTTCTTAAAAATTTTCTAATTCTGGCACATTGATAGGCAGTCTAGTGCATGTCCATGGCAGAGGTTCAGCAGATAGACTTGGGCCAAAGCTTAGATATATGACCCAGGTGTCTTTAATCTATTTTCCAAGTCATATTCAGTGAGCTAAAGGACATAGGTCAATAAGTTGCCTGTAGCACTGCTTGAGATATTCAAAGCCAAAAATAGAATATTTATCAGATTTGGTTTTGCTCCCCTATACAAAAATCCAGAAGAGAAAACTGAAAATATTGTGTATTTTGGAATAGAAATTTATCACATTAGCTTGGCAGTGAAAAAAATGTTTAACTAGGGAAACAAAATCAAGCCAGCATCAAATCTTATGACCTGAACAATGAGTGGGTGTTATGTTTTCTGTAGTTAATAACAAATATTTTAATTCACTTAAAATGTTAGAATAAAGGAGTTGGGTGAAAAGTGCATGTCAAAGGATACCTATTTTGAACTTGAACGAAGGCCTGCAGGAGAAATGTGTGACATAAAAAGATACTTGAACCCCCTAAGTACTAGTGCGATGACATTTGAAAAGGGGTAATATTCAAAATAGTTTACAACTAGTATGGTACAGTCACTGACCACTAAGTGTTCAGTAATCAGACTGGATGCCACCTATCAACAAACAATAGGGCTTTGGTGGTGCAAGTTGCCTGAATACAAGCAATTACATATAAAAGTTTCTGATTCTCTTGGCATCCTCCACAGTACAGGTAATCACTAAAATTGTTCTGTAACTTCTAGGCTTTACCATAAGGAATTGGAAATCTTCTTTAAGAAAATAACCAGTAGTTATGAATAAATTGAGTTTATTCATTATATGTTAGATAAGTAATTTTGAAGGGTATAAGTGCTTCTAGGCCCTGTCCTGAGAACTGGGGATGAAATGGTGAATTAAACAGACAAAAGTCCTGTTTTCATGGAAATTATTGTTTCCATCAGTTTACTAAATCAGCTCAAGTGAGAGAAATCTAGTTTCCTTTTTTAATTGAATTAAAATATTTTGTTATTAAATAGAGAAAACACATAAAAACAGAGAATTGTATAACAAAAGTTTGTGTGTCAACTACTCAGCTTGACAAATCCTAACATTTGGTTTCTTCTTCAGTTTTCTTTTGTAGATAATTAAAGTGACAAATTGGTAAGTTTTGGTATATGCATACATTCTTGAAACCACCATTCAAGAAAATTAATGAATTTATCACCCTCGAAAGTTTTCTCATGACCTTTTGTAATCTATCTACATGTCGCCCCCACCCCAAGCCATGCCCAGGCAACCACTGATTTGATTTCTGTCACTATAGATTAGTTTGAATTTTCTAGGATTTTATATAAATGGAATCATACAGTATGTGCTCTATTTTCATCTGGCTTCTTTTCACTCAGCATAATTAATTTATGATTTATACATGTTATGAGTATCAGTAATTCATTTTCACTTCTTTACTAAGTAGCAATCTGTGATATGGATATAGGAAAATTTATTTATCCCTTTACCTATCGATGGACATTTGGACTTTTTCCAGTTTGGGGCTATCACACATGAAGCTGTGATAAACATTCACATTTGAGTCTGTGGGCATATACTTTCATTTCTCTTGGGCAAAAAGCAAGAGGTGGAATGATTAGGTCATATGGTAGATTCATTTTTAACTTTATCAGGAATGCCAAACTGAGTTTCTAAAGTGATTATACCATTTTACATTACCTCCCATTAGTGAAGAAGTGTTCACTCTACATTACTGAAGAAGAGTTCCAGTTGCTCCACATCGTTCCAACATTTGATATCATTAAATTTTTAAATCTTAGATATATTAAATTGTGTGTAGTGGTATCTAATTTTGCTTTTAATTTTTCAGTGATGTTGAGCACTTTTTAATGTGTGTATTTGTTACCTGTGTTTTTTTCTTTCATGAAGTGTCTGATCAATTCATTTGTCCATTTTTTTATTGAGTCATTTGTCTTCTTACAATTGAGTTTTAAGAGTCCTTTACATATATATTCTAGATACAAGGAAATAATAATAGAGTTCTACTCCTAGATAAACACTGTTGAAACTCCTAATTTAATGGAAATAATAAAGATTCTGCAGTTATCGAAGCAAAATTGGCCCTTGTCAAGAGAATAGAAAGTTAACTGATTTCAGATTTTTTTCTGCTGTATTAGATGCTAGAAGAATTTGGAGCTCTATGAATAGACTGAGTTTTAAAAAATTACTTCTTTTTTTGAATATGTAATGCATTTAAGTTGTTGAAAATTCAAAAGTGGAAGAAAGGTTATAAAAGGAAAACCTTTCACTCCTGTTCCTTGACTTTCCATTTAACTTCTCCACAGACAACCAGCTTTTATCAGGTTTCTGTATGTATCTTTCCAGGTAGATCTTATGCAAGTTTATGCAAATTCCATTTCACAAATTTCCATTCACAAAGTGAGCACTGCACATTGTTCTGAACCACATTTAACTGAACCATGAGACTCAGAGATTTCTACATTATTTGGGTATTAAAGAATTCTTTTATGGGCAGACAATATTCACCGGACAGTGTAATTAACTGCCTCACTTGCTGTGTAATAAACCACTAAAACTCATTGAGTAAAAAAAAATTGAATAAATCACTGAAAACTCAGTGGCTTAAAACAATTCTTTATAAGCATAGCTTATGCATCTGTATGTTGGCTGAGGCTTAGGTGGTTTGGCTTGGACTTGGTTGGCAAACTTGGCTAAGCTGTGCTGGCTCACTCTTCTGCAAATTGATTGGTGGGCTCTATTTTAGGTTGGGCTTGACTGAAACACCTTATTTGAAGACAGTTCTGCTCCAAATGGCTGTTACGTTCTTCCTAAGACCAGTGGAATAGCAGCCGAAGCAGTAGAAGCACAAGAGCGGGCAGGCCTGATCCATGCCTTTTAAGATACTGCGTCCATCACATCTGTCACTATGCTGTCAGCCAAGGCACAGCACATGCTAAAGCTGAGGTACCGCAATTTTATTTCAACAACCTCCTATTAAGAGATTATTAGCTTTTTGCTATTATAAGCAATGCAGCAGTGACTAAGTACACATGTCATCTTTTGTATATACTAATATCTCTTTGAATAAATGCTGAGAAGTGAACTTCGAAATTAAAAGATGGGCTTTTGCAATTTTGATAGGTATTGGGAAGCACTGTTTAGAGATTATTGTAACTGTATATTCCCATCAACAATATTGGGGCTATATTATCATTTTTTATTTTTACCAATCTTGCACATGAAAATGTTATTTTTGCATAGCTCTAACTTGTATTCTTTAATTGTAAGTGAGGTTGACAATCTTCATATGTTTAAAAACAATTTATACTTCCTCCTGTTCATATCTTATGCCCATTTAGTTCCAATGGGTTTTTAAATTTTTCTCAATTGATTAATATATCTTAAAGAAACTAATACTTATTAAATTAGGGCACTCACACCCCCCCCCCAAAAAAGCTCCTATAATTAAAAACAACAAGCAGAACCACAGTCTAACCAGTTCACCAGGGAGTCAGTGAGAGAGCTAAGCAAAGCCCTCTTGAAGTCAAAACAAATCTTAGAGATGGCTTAAAAAACTACTCTTCCTTGCATTTAATTATTAATTTAATGTCTTACCTCAGGCTGCCAATGCCATAAAGTCATAGTGAAATGCCATAAACTAGGTTAAATATTTTTTTCTCACAGTTCTAGAGCCTGGAAAGTCCCAAGTCTCGGTATTGGCAGGGCGGGTTACAGTCTGGGGCCTCTTGGCTTGGCTTGTAGGCAGCCACCACCTTGCCTGGTGCTCATACAGCCTCTGTGCGCACGGCCAAGAGAGGGCGCTCTGGCGTTTCCGCTTCCCCTGGTAAGAACTCTAACCCCTTGGGAGGCTCCCCTTAATCTCAACCCGATTACCTCCCGCAGCCTCGCCTTCTAACACAAGCACATTCGCTTCAACATACGAGTCAGGGGGTGGGTGGATGGAGCCACACAATATTCAATCTTTTATTTTAAACTTAACTTTTTCAATAAACAAAATAATTCATTCTAGTTATAAGATGGTATAAATGAATATGTCTTCTTATTCCTTAACTAATTTAAAACACAATTGTATATTTTGCTTGTAATTGTACTGTTGGACCAGAACATATAGAAATGTAATATATTTAGCAATAACAACACCAAGAAGGTAGATGAGGCCAAAGCTGTGTTGCGCTAAGGAAATGACCCCTGATGGTAACTTGAATCCTTAGAACATACATGCTGCTGCTGCTAAGTCGCATCAGTCGTGTCCGACTCTGTGCGACCCTATAGACGGCAGCCCATCAGGCTTTCCCGTCCCTGGGATTCTCCAGGCAAGAACACACATAGGGAACCAAAATCAGTAAACAGAAAGGTTACTCTAACAAACTCTCTATATAAACTTGTTCCCATCTTTTCTCAGCCTGTTTAGTACATATAAAATTATATAAGATAGTACTATTGGTAGATTAATAGCATATACACATGTGACATGTATAACAATGATAGTGGGAAAGGGGAAAGAGAGAATGACACTGCGTGGAAGTAATGTTTCTATATCACATTATAGTTAAGTTCGTTTAAATCTGAAATAGATTCTGATAATACGTACATAGTAACTCCTAGAGCAATCACTAACAAAATAAGTTTTAAAATAGTGAAAAAGTAATCACAGTAATTAAAGTACTACTCTAGAAAATATTCACTTAATTCAAAATAGAGCAGTAGGGGGAACAGAAGCAAAAAGACATTAGTTCAGTTCAGTTCAGTTCACTTGCTCAGTCTGTCCAACTCTTAGCAACCCCATGGACTATAGCACGCCAGGCCTCCCTGTCCATCACCAACTCCCGGACTCCACCCAAACCCATGTCCATTGAGTCGGTGATGCCATCCAACCATCTCATCCTCTGTTGTCCCTTTCTCCTCCCGCCTTCAGTCTTTCCCAGCATCAGGGTCTTTTCCAACGAGTTAGTTCTTCGCATCAGGTGGCCAAAGTATTGGAATTTCAGCTTCAACATCAGTCCTTCCAATGAATATTCAGGACTAATTTCCTTTAGGATGGACTGGTTGGATCTCCTTGCAGTCCAAGGGACTCTGAAGAGTCTTCTCCAACACCACAGTTCAAAAGCATCAATTCTTCAGTGCTCAACTTTCTTTATAGTCCAACTCTCACATCCATACATGACTACTGGAAAAACCATAGCCTTGACTAGATGGACATTAGACAGTCATTACATTAGCCAGTAGAAAATAAAAATTTGAATGACAGACATAAATCCAGCTATATCAATAATAATATTAAATTCAAATGGGTTAAATAATCCAATCAATAGGCAGAAATTGTCAAATTGGATAGGAAACATGATCCAACTATTTACTGTCTACAGAAGAAGCTTCTTAGGTTCAAAGATACAAGTAGATTGAAAGTAAAAGAATGGAGAAAGATAAAATCATGCAAACATCAACCAAGGAAAGCTAGAATGACTACAATAATATGAAATATAATAGACTTTAAAATGAAAAGAAGATGATACTAGAGATAAAGTGGGCAATTTATAATGAAAGAGTCAAACTATCAGAATGTTGTAATAACTATAGACCTATATGCCCACAACATCAGAGCTCTGAAATACATGAAATAAAAACAAACAGAAATGTAAGGAAAAATAGACAATTTGGCAAAAACAGTTCATGAGTTCACTACCTTCCCCCATAATGGATAGAACATCAAAGCAGACTATCAACAAAGTAAATGGAAATCTTGAACATTATATGCAAAACAGTCTGATGGACATCTATAGAAAATTCCACCCAACAACATCAGGATACACATTTGTCTGAGTATATGCTCAGGGTAGACTATATGCTAGGCTATAAAAAAAATCCTCAATAAATTTAAAGGGATTGAAATTATAGAAAGTATTTCTCTGATCAAAGTGGAGATTAGAAATTAATAACAAAGAAATTTGGGATATTCACAAATAATGAGGAATTTAACCAGTACACTACTAAATAACCAATGGGTCAAAGAGGAAGTCAAAAGGAAAATTAGAAAATATTTTAGGATGAATGAGTGAAAATGAAAATATAATATACTAAAATGTACGAGATGTAATTTAAGCAGTTCTCATATGCATGTGTGTTAGTCACTCAGTTCTGTCAAACTCTTTGCGACCCCATGGGCTGTAGCCCACCAGGTTCCCCTGTCTGTGGAATTCTCCAGGCAAGAATACTGGAGTGGGTTGCCATTCCCTTCTCCAGGTATCTTCCCAGCTCAGGGGTTGAACCCACGTCTGCATTGCAGGTGGATACTTTACCACCTGAGTTACCAGGGAAGCTAAGAAATTCTTAGGGAGAGATTTATAGCTGTAAACACCTACTTGTGATCACATTCAGTTCAGTTCAGTTCAGTCACCTCAGTCGTGTCTGACTCTTTGTGACCCCATGAACTGCAGCACTCCAGGCCTCCCTGTCCATCACCAACTCCCGGACTCCACCCAAACCCATGTCCATTGAGTCGGTGATGCCATCTAACCATCTCATCCTCTGTCGTCCCCTTCTCCTCCTGCCTTCAATCTTTCCCAGCATCAGGGTCTTTTCCAATGAACCAGCTCTTCGCATCAGGTGGCCAAAGTATTGTAGTTTCAGCTTCAACATCAGTCCTTCCAATGAACACCCAGGACTGATCCCCTTTAGGATGGACTGGTTGGATCTCCTTACAGTCCAAGGGACTCTCAAGAGTCTTCTCCAACACCACAGTTCAAAAGCATCAATTCTCCAGTGCTCAGTTTTCTGTATAGTCCAACTCTCACATCCATACATGACCACTGGAAAAACCATAGGCTTGACTAGACAGACCTTTGTTGACAAAGTAATGTCTCTGCTTTTTAATATGCTATCTAGGTTGGTCATAACTTTCCTTCCAAGGAGTAAGCGTCTTTTAATTTCATGGCCGCAATCACCATCTGCAGTGATTTTGGAGCCCAGAAAAATAAAGTCACATTACTTCATGGCAAATAGATGGAGAAACAATGGAAACAGTGACAGATTTTATTTTCTTGGGCTCCAAAATTACTGTAGATGGTAACTGCAGCCATGAAATTAAAAGACACTTGCTCCTTGAAGAAAAGCTATGACAAACCTAGGCAGCATATTAGAAAGCAGAGACATCACTTTAACAAAGTCTGTATAGTCAAAGCTATGGTTCTTCCAGTAGTCATGTATGGATGAGAGTTGGACCATAAAGAAGGCTGAGCACTGAAGAACTTATGCTTTTGAACTGTGGTGTTGGAGAAGACTCTTGAGACTCCCTTGGACTACAAGGAGATCCCACCAGTCAATCCTGAAGGAAATCAACCTTGCACATTCATTGGAAGGACTGATGACTAAGCTGAAGTTCCAATACGTTGGTCACCTGATATGAAGAGCAGATTCACTGGAAAAGACCCTGATGCTAGGAAAGATTGAGGGCAGGAGGAGAAGGGGACAACAGAGGATGAGATGGTTGGGTGGCATCACTGACTTGATGGACATGAGTTTGATCAAACTCCAGGAGATTGCGAAGGACAGGGAAGCCTGGCATGCTGCAGTCCATGGGTTCACAAAGAGTCAGATACAACTTAGCAACTGAACAGCAAACACCGGCATGGGGGGATAAAAGGAAACAATCTCAAACAATGATTAAACATTTCACTTAAGATACTGGGAGGACTTCTGCAGTGGCCCAGTGGCTAAGACATTGTTCTCCCAATGCAGGGAGCCTGGGTTTGATCCCTGGTCAGAGAATTAGTTCCCACATGCCACAACTAAGACCTGGCACAGCCAAGTAAATAAAAATAAATATCTTTTTAAAAGATACTTGGAAAAAGAGGATCAAATTAAACCCAAAGCAAGGATAAGGGAGTAATAATAATAATTAGAACGGAAATAAATGAAATGGATAAAATAATAAAGAAAATCAACAAAAGCTAAAGTAAGTTCTTCAAGGTCAAAAAAATTGATAAAACTTTAAAAAGACTGCAATTACTAAAATCAGAATTGAAAGAAAGCACACTATCATCAGCCTTACAAAAATAAAAAGAATTATGAAAGAATGCTATGAATAAGAGTGTACCAATAAAAGTGGTAATTTAAATGAATGGAAAATTTTCTAGAAAAACACGTTACTAAAACTGCCTCAAAAAGAAATAGAAAATCTGAATAGACTTCTAACATGTAAAGAGACTTGATTAATAATCAAAAAACTTTTCACAAGGGGAAGCCAGTGACCAGGCAACATCACAGGTAATTTATACCAAACACTTAAATAAGAATTCTAATTTTTCATTAATTTTTCCAAAAATAGAAAAGAAGGTAACATTTCTTTTTTATTGAAGTGTTGTTGATTTGCAATGTTGTGTTAAGTGCACAGTAAAGTGATTCAGTTATATATATGCATACATACATACACACATACTCTTTTTTCAGATTCTTTTCCATTATAGATTATGAGGTATTGAATATAGTTCCCTGTGCTATATAGTAGGTCCTTGCTGTTTGTTTACCTTATATTTAGTAGTATGTATTGTTAACCCCATATTCTTAATTTATCTTCCCCCTGCACCTTTCCCCTTTGGTAAGCCCAAGTTTGTTTTCTATAACTGTTAGTCTGCTTCTATTTTGAAAAAAAGTTCATTTGTATCATTGTTTTTGATTCCACCTATAAGTGGTATATGATACCTGTCTTTCTCTGTGTGACTTTACTTGGTATGGCAATCTCTAGGTCCATCCATGTTGTGGCAGATAGCATTATTTCATTATTTTTTATGGCTGAGTAATATTCTGTTGTATATATACCACATCATTTTTATCCATTTATCTGCTGATGGACATGGGTTGCTTCCACATCTTGGCCATTGCAAATAGTGCTGCATTGAATATTGGGGTGCTTGTGTCTTTTCAAGGAAGAGTTTTCTTTAGATATATGCCCAGGATTGAGATTGCAGGATCATATGATTAGGGATTATATTTTTAAGGAACCTCCATACTATTCTCCAAAGTGGTTGCATCAAGTCACATTCCCACCAACCGTGCAGGAGGAAATCCTCGTACATTGTTAGGTGGGAATGAGAATTGGTGGAGCCATTATGGAAAACAATGTGGAGGTCCCTTAAAAATATTAAAAGTAAAAAATTAAAAAAATTAAAATTAAAAATTAAAACGATCCCACTATTCTGCTTTTTCGTATATAGTTGAAGACAATGAAATCAGTATCTCAAAGAGATTTCTGCACTCCTGTGATCATTGCAGCATTATTCACAAGTGGCCAAGATGTGAACAGTCTAACTGTTCATCAGCATATAAGTAAATAGAATGTGGTATATGTACACAAGGGACTATTATTTGCCATTAAATAAAAGGACATTCTGCCATTTGTGACAACATAGATAAACCTGGGAGAGCATATGCTAAGTGAAATAAGCGAGACAGAAAAAGGCAAATACTACATGGTATTGCTTATATATGGAATAAAACAGTTTTTGTGTCATAGACCCAGAGAGTAGAATGTTGGTTGCCAGGGTCTGAGAGTGGTGGAAATGAGATGCTATTCAAAGGGTACAAACTTACTGTTATAAGATGAATACATTATGAGGATCACAGCATGGTGAGTATGTGAATAGATCTTATAGAGCACACACAAAAAAAGTAATTATGTGAGTTGATGGATGTGTTCATTAACTTGATTGTGGTAGAGATTTCATGACATACATATACGATCATCACATCATATACTTTAAATATATATAATTTTTTACCTCAATTATATCTCAATAAAGCCAGTGGGCAAATCTACAAAGCATCACTGAAATAACTTAAGGAGATCCAAATAAGAGGATAGAAATCTACAGATTGATCTGCACATTCAAAACAGTCCCTGTTAAATTCTCATTTGAGATTTTTGCAAACATTGACAGTTCAGCTCAGTTTAGTCACTCAGTCGTGTCCAACTCTTTTCGACCCCATGAATCGCAGCACGCCAGGCCTCCCTGTCCATCACCAACTCCCGGAGTTTACCCAAACTCGTGTCCATTGAGTTGGTGATGCCATCTAACCATTTCATCCTGTGTTATCCCCTTCTCCTCCTGCCCTCAATCTTTCCCAGCATCAGGGTCTTTTCAAATGAGTCAGCCCTTTGTATCAGGTGGCCAAAGTATTGGAGAATGGGAAAAAACATATAAGTCATATATCTAATAACAGATTTATATCCAGAATATGCGAGGAACTCTTACAACTCAGCAACGAAAAGACAAACCTGCATTTTAAATGGTCAAAATATCTGAATTGACATCCCTCCAAAGAAGATATACAGATAGCCAATAAGACCTTGAGAAGAGGCTCAATATCACTGGCTACTAGGAAAATGCAAAATAAAACCACAGTGAGATAATGCTTCAAGCCCACTAGGATGACTATTATCAGAAAGACAAGTAATGACAAGTGTTGGTGAGGATTTAGAGAAAACTGGAGTCCTTGGACACTGCTGGTGGGAACATTAAATGGTGCAGCTGCTGTGGAAAACAGTTTGACAGCTCCTTAAGTTGTTAAGTAAAAGGTTATCATGTGACTCAGCAATTGCACCCCTAGGTAAATATCCAAGAGAAAGGAATACATATGTCCCCATGAAAACTTGTAAATGTTCATAGCAGCATTAGGCATACTAGCCAAAAAGTGTTTTCACACTTTGAACAATGTTTGGACATTGTTCCCAAATCTGTAACAACAACAAATTATAAACAAATATTGTAGTAGTGCGAGAAGTGAAATATTTCTTTATAATAATGCCAATATTTTCATGGTACATTATTTGACAATAAAAATGTCAATAAGTGATATATTATTTGACAATAATAATGAAATACTAATACATACTATAACGTGAGTGAATCATAAATATCTTGCTATGTAAAAAAGGCAGTCAGAAGGGGTCACATATTGTATGATCCCATTTTTATGAAATATCAAGTGTAGGCAAATCTATAGAGACAGAAAGTAGATGAGTGGTTGCCCAAGGCTGGAACTGGTAGTGGGGGAAATAGGGAGTGTCTGCTAATGGATATGGATTCCGTTGGGGAAGTGATGGAAATGTTCTAAAATTGATTTGATTTTGGTGATGGCTTCATAACTCTGTGAGTATCCCAGAAAAATTAATTTTGTATTTTAAATAGATTAATTATTTAGTATGTAAATTATATCTCAAAACTGTTAAAATAATAGCAAAATGTTTTAATTAGAAAGAAACACCATTGGACAAGTAAGTTTCGGACGTAATAACGACCATAAATAAGAGAGTCCTGGGAGAAATTTGTGGAAGTGTTAAACTTCCAGTCTCACAGATTAAAGAACTCGATGTGAATATGGGTGGATCTGGAAGGACCGAAGACATTCCATAGAGAGAGTAGAAATACATGTACAAAACCCAGTATTTCCAGTCTGTCTGTTTTCTAACTCGCCCTTCACACCATCACAGGTGAGGTCTTTTAAAGGTAGAATTCTGAGCAGTTCACTCCCTGCTCAGTGCCCTAATGGTAGCTGCTTACCTCCAGAGTAAGATAATGGACCTTTAGTATAATACTGACAGCCTCTCACACCACTTGCCTGAAACGACTCCTTGTGTTCCATTCTCCTGCAATACCATTCAGTTTATGGTTCCCTAAACCTGTCATATTTTTTCTCTTTCTATTTTCTGAGCATTCAGCACTCTGCTCAGAGGACTTTCTACACATACGTTTTCTCTGCCTGCCTGGTAAACTCAAATTTATTCTCTCATACTTGGCTTAACATCAGCTTCTTCTTGAAACATGCTGGCCTCAAATAGCGTGTACTGACCCATCCTCTGCAATACCCATGCAAGTCATGACTCCTCATGCATGATAATTATTTGTTTACATGGTTCACTTTAACATCAGACTACATTCCTTCCTTCTTTGTATCTTCAGTGTCAAGGAAAGCACTTATTGAAGGACTGGATGGATGGATGGATAAATTACAAACTAATTATAGGTTTTCAATCATCTACTTTATTTTTCAATCATCTACTTTAATCTTAGGGTAGTACGTAAATGATCAAGTACCTAATCAAGTACCTAAATGATCAATCTGATGGCTTCCTAACAGGAATTTTAGAATAATTTTTTTTTAATTTTCAGAAAAAGCTTTAGAGATTATATAACATCACTTTTCATGCAAACTGATCTTTCTCTTACTCTTTTTCCTAAAGGAAAAAAAGTACTCCATGGGGAAAAAAATGTTAAAAATTAGTAATAGACTTCCCATGAATGTATATCATGGGAATTTAGCTTGATACTTCCATATTTGGGTGTTAGGAGGAGTTTTTTTTTTAATAATTTTGTTTATTTACTTATTTTTTGCTGTGCTGGGTCTTCATTGCTTTGCATGAGCTTTCTCTCGTTGCAGTGAGTGGGGGTGGCTATTCCTCCCTGCAGAGTGCAGGCTTCTCTTTGCAATGCTCCTCTTGAAGCAGAGCACAGGCTCTAGGCATGCAGGCTTCAGTAGCTGTAGCTTACAGGCTCTAGGGAACAGACTCCGTATATGTGGTACCCTGAACTTAGCTGCTTTGCGGCATGTGGGATCTGCCCAAACCAGGGATCGAACCTGAATCCTCTGCGTTGGCAGGAGGATTCTTATCCACTGCACCACCAGGGAAGTCATTTATCAGGTTCACATAAAGAAAATATATAAAATTGTAATTATATATAATTAAATAAAATATAACTATGCATGAAAGTAAAAGTGTAAGTCGCTCAGTCGTGTCCGACTCTTTCTGACTCCATGGACTATAGCCCACCAGGCTCCTCTGTCCATGGAATTCTCCAGACAGGAATACTGGAGTGGGTTGCCATCCCCTTCTCTAGCGGATCTTCCTGACCCAAGGATTGAACCCAGGTCTTCCTGCATTGCAGGTGGACTCCTTACCATCTGAGCCAGGAGTTTCTCCCATAACCATGTATATTTATATGTAAATACTAATTTGGAGATTGTGACTGAAATGTGTTTTCAAAGAGCTATCTAATACATGCTCTATGTGGACAATGCAAAGAATAGATATTATCACAGGCAATTCATTATAACTTTTTTTTTTCCAGTCTTTGGACAGAATGAAAAGATATACTTAGTGATCACAAGTTGTACCTGATATGAAAAGTACAGAGTTCCTACTTATTTGAGCATGAAATATTTACTTTAATTCTCAATAGTTTTGCTGAACTTGGTTTTCTATTAAAATATCTGTTAAAGACTCTTTCAATTGCATAATTTCATTAAAAATTGACTTTTGGTTAAGAAAAAAGACACCTAACAGTTCTATTTTATGATAAAATCTTTGTTGAGAAAAATGTTTTCATGCTCAAGAAAACTCAACAATAGCTTTGTCAATACAGATAGTGCACAATTTTTGTTTCCAGTGTTCCTTTTGTATACCTAAAAGTTTGTGGCTTAAAAGCAGACCACATGATGTTAGACTTTTTTATAACTAGGAATTAAAGAAGGGCTTTTCTTTTCCTCTTGAGAGCATTTTTAGAGACCCGTGCAGTTATCACTAAGTTAAAGGCCTATCTGGGACCTGTCTGTCTTTTCTAAGCCCAAGTCTGCTTATTATTAAACTTCAACTAGCAGGCTGGCAAGTGGGGCCAGCAAGTAGGCCACGTTTAATGAAATTTCCAGGACATTTGGGCTAAGCTTAGCTAGTAATATTACCATAAGAAATAATAAATTGCTTGGTGCAGAAATAATTTTTCTATCTTAGAATTTTCACAACCCATGGTATTTTTTTTATGGATTTTATCACTTTCCACCCTGCTTTATGGTTGCTTATATGCAATGCTCACTCCTTCTACTGTATTGTAAGAGACTGACTTTCACCTTTTTATAACTCATACCACTTTTTACAGAGATTTAGCGTTTAGGAGTTACCTAATCAATGTTATCAGAATGTCAGATTATTCAATTAATTTCTCTTAAATTCAAGTATAGAATTGTGACAATGCCAAAAGTGTGTTTAGGGAAAATTTTAGTTTCACCGTGATTATATATACATCAATGACATAATATTGAAACATGTCCTATAGATCAACGCATATGGAAATAAGGTATCATCATCTTCCTCTAGTTCGTTTTCTTGAATAGTCAGCAGCTCCCTGCAATACTTCTTGTAAGAGGGCTCCTTGATGTTTCAGCGCCCTCCAGAGGTCTCCAGAATATTCTAACACTTGTCCTTGGAGAGTATGCAGAAACCCACAGTTTTGCATTGAAAGCACAAAGGCTGCTGGAGCCTGCAACACCTAGCAAGCTCCCAAGAGATATCCAAGATGATCTTCTAAATGTGGGAAGAAAATATTGTATGTGTGCTAAGTCGCTTCAGTCATGTCCAGCTCTCTGCGACCCCATGGACTGCAGCCTGCCAGGCTCTTCTGTCCGCGGGACTCTCCAGGCAGGAATACTAGAGTGGGTTGCCATGCCCTCCTTCAGGGAATCTTCCCAATCCAGGGATCAAACCTGCGTCTCTTTATGCCTCCTGCAGTGCAGGTGGGTCCTTTACCACTGACACCACCTGGGAAGCCCCAAAATGTTAAAGAAATTATACTTTACTGCTAATGTTTAATACATGGATTGCCAAAATATGGTACTGAATACATCCTGAGGAAAGAAAGGAAGAAATAGATGCAGGTGCCCTCCTTTCTTTCTTTGCTTCATCAGAGTGTCTTAATCCTTTCAGTTTATCAGAGTGTCCTAATCCAGACCTTAATCCTAACCTTCTTCACCAGGTGGAGAAGGTTAGGATTCGGATTTTCCTGGTGGCTCAGATGGTAAAGCATCTGCCTACAATGCAGGAGACCCAGGTTCAATCCCTGGGTCGGGAAGATCTCCTGGAGAAGGAAATGGCAACCCACTCCAATATTCTTGCCTGGGGAATCCCATGGACGGAGGAGCCTGGTGGGCTACAGTCCATGGGATCACAGAGAGTAGGACATGACTGAGCGACTTCACTTTCACCAGGTGCAGCAGATACTGTAGATACCACGCCCCATACCTGCCAGACCCACCTGAGTTCACCTCAGGCCCAGTTGGCAGCAAGCTAAAAGCTTCCCACCTCTAGCACCACCACCGTCTCTCTTCTTCCTCCCGGTTCTCCAGCACCACAGGAGTTTGCTCTGCCAAAGATTGACTTCTGCCACTCAGAAGTCACGGGGATGGAAAGCCGCCATGGACATCCATCAACCCTCGGGGACTGGAAGCTGGTGTCTTAAGTGCCGCAGCCACGCTGCATCCAGGCCCAGGATTCTGAGGTATATCTCACCTGGCTTCTCCGAAGGTCACTATTGGGGTTGAGCCCAGAGCGGCATCATTACCATACTCTGCATCATGCTTCCGAGGGTCAGCTCCCCAGAAAATGACCTGCGCTTAGTCCTTCCCTTGAGGGAATCCAAGAAGTCAGGGAAATGAAAGTATGTGCTATGTGCTCTAGTTAACTCGTGCTCATAAAATGGATACCCGTTTTGAAAAGATTTTTCTTTTGTATTGAATGTTATATTTTCATTGGCTGTCTGCAGTAGACTAGTTTCTATTTCTGAAAGATTCCTTTTTAATTTAGTTTTTAATTGGAGTATAATTCCTTTACAATGTTGCATTTGTGTCTGCTATACAACAATGGGAATCAGCTGTAAGTATACATATATCCCCTCTCTTGAGCCTCCCTCCCACCCCCATTCCCTTCCTGTAGGTCATCACAGATCACAGAGCTGAGCTCCCTGCGCTCTTCAACAGCTTCCCACTTGTTGAAAAGATTTTGCAAAGAAATTTCATGATGAAAATACTGCTGATCTCTAAGAGCCAGTGAACAAGAAAATGACATTACTGACACTTTTCTGAATCTAAGAAAAAGCTCTCTGTCAGCCAAATTGCAATATAAAAATAATGACAGTCTAATCAGATCTAACAGGAAGTGGACAAAAAAATAAAAATTGTTAATGGAAAATAATTGGGATCTCAGTCTGAACACAGAAGCAGAACAAAGGGAAGCATAAGAAAGTACAATGGGCTTCCCTGGTGGCTCAGGGGTAAAGAATCCACATGCCAAGCAGGAGACATGGATTTGATCCCTGGGCTGGGAAATCCCCCAGAGTAGGAAATATGAACCCACTGGGAAATCCCGTGGACAGAGGAGCCTGGCGTCTACAGTTCATGAAGTCACAAAAGAGTCAGAAATGATTTAGCAATTAAACAACAACAGGGAAGTACAATGGTTAAGAGCATGGATTTGAAGCCAAACTCATCTTATTCCAGTTCTACCAATTATTAGCTTTATAAACTTGAGCAAGTCAGTTTATCTCTGTTTCCCCATCTATAAAGTGGGAATAATAATTGTACCTATTTCAGAAGAAATTTGTGAAGATTAACTAAGTTAATACAGCTAAAGCATTTAGAATTATGTCTGATGAGAGCAAGTTCTATGTAAATATTAGACCGTAGAATATTCATGAAATGTTAAGTGTTGAATAGATATTCATCTATCCCTGATGGCCCAGATGGTAAAGCATCTGCCTGCAATGTGGGAGACCCGGGTTCGATCCCTGGGTCAGGAAGATCCCCTGGAGAAGGAAATGGCATCCTACTCCAGTATTCTTACCTGGCGAATTCCATGGATGGAAGAGCATAGTGGACTATAGTCCATGGGGTCGCAAAGAGTTGGACACGACTAAGCGACTTCACTTTCACTTTTTTTCACTTTATCACTGAACAAGTGCCTGATAATCTATATCTGTGTACAAAATTGGGCTGGCTATTGCAGGGACTACTATGAAGTACAACATACACTACTTGACCTCAAAAGGGATAAGATAGGGTAAGAGTCTGAGTTAAAGCAGCAGGAATGGTAATGGACATGAATGAACAAATTTTTACGTTAAAAAATCAGAATACACAGGATATAGTAACCAATTAAATGCAGGTGTGAAAAAGAAATAAATGTAAAAAAAGAAAACCTTTCCCCCATCCTTCAGCTTGTATGTTAGATAATCTGTGTTTTAAATGATGGAGGAAATGCAGAGGGAGAAACAGGCTTTAAAGGAAATAGAATGAAATTTGATTTGTGTATTTCTAGTGTCTATAAGTGGAGAAGGCAATGGCACCCCACTCCAGTACTCTTGCCTGGAAAATCCCATGGACGGAGGAGCCTGGTAGGCTGCAGTCCATGAGGTCGCTAAGAGTCAGACACAGCTGGGCGACTTCACTTTCACTTTTCACTTTCATGCGCTGGAGAAGGAAATGGCAACCCACTCCAGTACTCTTCCCTGGAGAATCCCAGGGACAGTGGAGCCTGGTGGGCTGCCGTTTATGGGGTCGCACAGAGTTGGACACGACTGCAGTGACTTAGCAGCAGCAGCAGTGCCTATAAATACAGATGGACCTGGAGTTTGAATTGTGGAATTTGAACTGAACTGATCATTGAGAACATAGGAGTCATTGACATCACCCAAGGGAGACATTGAAAAGAAGAAGAAAGTCCAACATTTTAGAGAGAATGGGAGGACAAATCAGGAAGTCATATAGTTAGAAATGTAGAAGCAACAATTGCATATTATCATAGGAATGAAGGGTGTAGAAAAGGCCAAAGTTCCAACAGTGGCAACTGCTGTGGGAAGAAAGAATAGAATGAAGACTGACTGTAAACCCATGGATATGATGAGTAGGCTATGACTGGCTGCAAGAAGTGATTAGAGACAGTACACATTGTGCATTGCAGCAGTGATATAGACGGCATCTCCAGGAGGAAACTAGACTTGCTCTGTTGTCACCCACTCACTGTTTGAGTGAGCAACACTCAAATACTCTCTAAGCCTCTGTGTTCTCATCTGTATCAATGGGCTGCTGATGATACCTACCGCATCGGACGCTTGGAAGACCTAAACCGGGTAATACATGGAAGATGCACAGTGCCTGGCGCATATCATTCACTCAAGGAATATTAACTATTGTTATTATTAATGATACTATTGCAGTCAGTTAAAGAGAAAATGGGGAGTTAGGACATGAGGGCTTCTCAAGAAGTCTTGTGCATGTTTTTAGGTGGAAGAGAAAGGGCCAGTAACTGAATAAAAATACTATTGTAAGAAGCAGAGGGTTCTTTACTTAGATCAGATTGTTTCATAATGGATAAATTTCACAAAGAGATAATATGACAAGTTCAATAAATCAATAACAGAAAGTAATATTTGAGTTGAAACATCAATGGGTGAATCTAATTTATGAAAGCACCTGCAATTTGTTGGCTGTTCTCAAGCAAAGTAACTTATTTCCTCTGTGGAGTGCTTTCAGTTTTTCAATTTGTAATTCTTTACTGCTTCTGAAATGAACATGAATTCTTGAAAGATGTGGCTAAGAATCTGGACAGGTCTACCTGGATTACCCCCTTCCAACAGTTTTTCTAGTCATGTGAGACTTGAAAGGAGAGACAGACAAACACCTATCTATCTCAACGAATCAGGCGATCAGTCCCCAAGCAGATCTCAGGTTTGGGAATTAGCATCAGTAAGACCCAGTGGAAAATAGTGACTACTTTGTTATCCATAAATATTCATCAAGGAAGTCAAATAGCCCCTGGCAGTAGATGGAGACTGGTAGACCCACATGATTAAAGAAATGGGCAGAAGGGAAAACGGAGGAAAGTACAGAATACTTTCATCTCACTACACAGCTTGGTTAAAAAATAGACACTTCCAAAATTATTATGTTTTTAAAAATGTGATGAACCATTCTGCCTTCCAGATGCCATTTTGAGCTTTACCAGAAATCATCAACTTGTCACGCTGAAAGTTTAGAAAAACGTAACAGCTACCTTTTCATGATCCATTTGACCCTGCACGCAAGTGAAGAAGGTCCTTGTAACCCAGTTCCCTAGACCGCTCCATTCCCGGTAGTTCCTCTTTCCAAAAGAGCTCTGGTCTCCTGGTCAGTGGAGAGAGTGATGGGGGCCGTGTACCTGGCCAGCCTTCTGTCTCTCATGACGACAGCAATAGCACAGGACTCAGCTCACTTCAGTGAAAACGTCTTGGCTGAATTCTCACTTTCTTCTTGGCCAAATAGTGTTAGCAGGAGAAGAATCTAAAAGACCTACTTCCAGCGAGTTGCTGATTTCTGATAATGGTTTATTATGATATCCCTTCAGGCTATTTACATTTGAGCAAGAGAAAGCTTTGACTCTGAAGATAGGAATTTAAGTACTTCGGAATGCTCTAGGGGAGACCTGTAAAGACTTAGGCCTCTTCCCAGCACTTTACCAATTATATTGTATAAACAGCCTACTCTTAACTCCATCGATTCTTGGCAGGCAACATGACTGAGGATACTAAGAATAATAACCATGTGACCAGAGTCCCAATCCTAAACCCTTTCTAGAAAGAAAAGTCTTCGTGATCTAGGAAATCAAGGTGAATTACCTCCTTCCTTTATGGGGCTCTCATCATGGATTAGCCGTGACAAATGTATCTCGTACTGATTTTTTTAAATATGTTGGTTAAAAATATATATCCCCAACCATTATTCTATTCTGAGAAAAGAAGAAAGAGGAAGAATGAGGTTCATAGAAACTGTACTCCATAAAAGTAAATCCTCAGGCTGCCTTCAGGAGATAGAGAATTGTCACTGATGAAAAACTTAGCATACAAAAACACTGAGTAATACTTATAAATCAGGGAGTAACATTTGTGGAAAGGACAGTAGGCTAACTGTTGTGGGCAAATATAAAGGCGGAGATGGTAAGAAACTACTAAATACATGACAACAAATGTGAGACACAGATATTACCCACTGCAGCTATGTGTGTGTATTAGTGAGAATCGAGTGTGGTTGAAGGGCATAATAAAGATACCAAAACAGGCGAAAACATATATGGGGCAATTGCGCTCATAGTTTTTTTGTAATTTTATTCTCATATCTACCCTAAAATATTAAAATAAATATTAAATTTTATTTTAAAAATTAAAATAAACATTAAAATACTAAAAACTTAAACAACAAGATGCTACTGTATAGCTCAGGGATATAGTCAATATCCTGTGATAAACCATAATGAAAAAGAATATATAAAAGTATGTATATGTATATGTGTGCCTGTGAGTATACATATAAAACTGAATCACTTTGCAGTACAGTAGAAATTAACACAATGTTGTAAATCAACTATACAACAGTTTAAAAAAAGAAAAAAAAAAAACCACCCTGAAAATTCAAGTGCAGCAGAGATCCAGAGAAAAGAAAGGAGGCTTGTATGAAAGGTCACACAGCAGGGGGACAGTTAGGGAGAGAGATGGGGAGAATCAGGACAAAGCTATGCCATTTAGCATCATTATTGGCTTAAGCACAATTTTATTATACTCTGTTTGTGGAAACTTAAGGTTATTCAAGTCATAATAATTTCTTGTTCATTTACAAAACATCTTATTTCAGTTTAAGTATCCACCACTCCTGTGTGTTTATCTCAGGATAGTCTCACATTTGTTTGAAATGATATATATATATATATACACACACACACACACAGACACATACTATAGTATATGATGTATATAGTGATATATTAATATATAGTTATTAATATAACTATACTATACTATTATGTTGTGAAATTCACTCAGTCGTGTCCTATTCTTTGCAACCCCATGAACTGTAGCCCACCAGGCTCCTCTGTTCATGGAATTCTCCAGGCAAGGAATACTGTAGGGGGTAGCCACTCCCTTCTGCAGGAGATCTTCCAGACCCAGGGATTGAACTCAGGTCTCCTGTTTTGCAGACAGATTCTTTAGCTGAGCACCAGGGAAGCTCTACTATACTATAGTATACTGTATATATAATATATTATATATACAATACATAATATAATCTATATATAGATTATAATATATAGTATATATAATATATAATATAATCTATATGTAGATTATAATATATAATATAATATATATAACAAGTTATGTTATATAACTATATATATATATAGTTATTTGCTTTGTATTGTTTCTAATGACAAAGTTAAACAACTGAAATGTTCGTCAGCAGAGAACTGAGTAAATTAACTATGGTTCAGGGAATTCCCTGGTGGTCAAGTGATTAGGACTTGGTGCTTTCACTGATGTGGCCTGGGTTCAGTCCCTGGTCAGGAAACTGAGATCCCACAAACCGTGCTGCATGGCCTAATAAATGAAGTAAATGAAATTAAAAGTAAATCATTGTCCAGCCATGCAGTTAAATACTATGTACCTGTCGAATAGAATGAAGCATCTCTCCATTGATTTGGAAAGATCTAGGACTGTTGGAAAAAAGAGGTACAAACCGTGTGGCTTAAAACAATTGAAATGTATTGTATCACAGTTCTGGACGCTAGAAGTCCAAAATCAAGGTGTTGGCAGGGCCTTGCTCCCTCTGAAACTTAGAAAATGTTGCCTTGCCTGATCTTAGCTTCTGGTGATTATTTGTATCGAAGCCCTGGCATGCCTCGGCTTGCAGCTGCATCACTCCGTTGTCTGCCTCTGATGTCAGTCATCACATCACAGTGTCACCATGTATGTGTCTCCTTCTACTATAAGGACAACAGTCACATTGGATTAAGGGCTAATCTACTCCACTATGACCTCGTCTTAACTTTATTTACATCTACAAAGACTTTACTTCCAAATAAGGTCACTTTCTAAGATACTGGGGGTTAGGAGTTCAGCATGTCTCTTTGGAGACCCAATTCAATCTATAAAAGTCTCCAAGATATAAGTTAGGTTTTTACCTGATTTTCTCAAAACAAGGTACAGAGTATGTAACATCTTTGTGTAAAAGAAATGCATAGGCAGCGCTGCTCCCAGTTGCATCCAACTCTATGAGCCTGCCAGGCTCTTCTGTCCATGGAATCTTTCAGGCAAGAATACCAGAGTGGGTTGCCATGTCTTCCTCCAGGGAATCTTCCCAACCCAGGGACCGAACCTGGGTCTCTTATGCCTCTGCCTTAGCAGGCAGGTTCTTTACCGCTAGCATCACCTGGGAGGCCATCTCACTGTTATCCTCTATTCATTTCTGCTTTTCCCCCAATAACTCTTATCAAATGTTCCCTGACACAGGCTTTATTTCACTCTGCATCATTTAGATCCTGTGGGAAGACAGTCTGATATTCCAGAGAATTTCAAGGCGAGGTAATGCTGAGAGATTAAGATCTAGAATAGAGTTGGCATGGGAGGAAAATACCTCCTCCTCAGAATTAAAAGGAGGTCTTTTCCACATCCAAAATTAGGAAACCTACTGTTGACACATGGATGGAGAAGCCTAGCAGGCTACAATCCATGGGGTCACAAAGAATCAGCCACGACTGAGCAACTTCACTTTCACTGTTGACAAAAAATGTTCTAAACTGTATTTTGATGCAATTTTCTCTGGAAGGAATAAAAGTATGCTTTCTAAATTGGATTGGTAAGAAATAAATTTGAGAAATACTTATCATTATCCCCCTCTAAAGGATTCACAATTCATATTATCATAGTTAGAACCCTAAGGAGTCCTTATCGTAAAGAAATTTGTTGAACTTAAGAGTTTATAAAATGTTCTTGGCCCCACATGATTTTCTTAAAGTGTTCTTGAAAATCTGAGATTCCAGTTTGGGAAAACTTACCACAAATATTTCTGCATCTCATTCACCAAGAGTTTGCAGAGTCGTTTGAGAAAGGAAGTGTTTTAATAAAAATGAAGTCATCTGAGTGGATGAGATGGACTGTTTCTGGGAGCATTTATTTATTTAACAAACATTTATTGAACACCATCTAGAAGAATAAACTAGACTAAGTATTTTTCATTAAACATAAGGATTTTATAGATTCCTTTATTAATATGAATACCTTTGTAATTTTGTTTTAAAAAATTGTGGACATTTTCTGGTATATTCTCCTTTACAGAATGTTCAGGTTAATTAATATCAGAACACACTAACTTCATTTATTGTCTCAAAATGCACCAGATTATGAAGACATGGAAGTATTTATGTTTCAAATACACAGTACAGTGGATGTTTAGTTTTAGAATGCGTGCATGTGTGCTAAGTTGCTTGAGTTGTGTCCTACTCTTTGCAGCCCTATGGACTGTAGCCTGCTAGGCTCCTCTGTATGTGGAATTCTCCAGGCAAGAATATTGGAGTGGGTTGCCATTTCCTCCTCCAGGGGCTCTTTCCAACCCAGGTATCAAACCCATGTCTCTTACATTTCCTGCATTGGCAGGCAGGTTCTTTACCACTAGCACCACCTGACTTACTTAAATGAATAAAACACAACAGTAGTGTTAATGACAAATAGAAATTATCTAGGGCCAGAGTAAGACTTTTGATTAAACACAGCAAATTGAGCCTGTTTATTTCTGTGCTCTCCTAAAACTCCTCATCAATGGCAGCAATGGAATAAAAAAAGGAATAAACCCGCTATGACAAAGAGAACAAGATAGGTAATAATAGCAGCCAAGAGATATCCACATGGCTTTAGAAGGTGCAAAGTACACGACTGAATGGTGAGATTTAGTTCAGCAGAGAAACGGAAGCCCAAATGCCTGCAGTGAGAGATTCCTCCCACAAGAAGTGGACCAGCTGAGCCATAAATATTGTGAAGCTCCAGGATAGGAAGATGCTGGTTATCCCTGAAGAACCAGGGTGTGGGGTGGAGCTAAAAAGTAGAGAATTAGTTGAATGACAGTAAGTGACAATAAGACTCCAGATGCTCCCTGCAGCCAGTAACATCAGGCATACCCCTCCAGCATCTAGGAGAAAGTAGGATGCAAAGCCAACCTGATCCTGAGGCTACTAAAGCCTAGGCCTGGGGCTGCCCACACCCGGGTCCCTTCCAAAGCCTTGTATGTAATTGTGCTTCATAATCTTACATTTTTTTTGGTCTTGAAGAGGGTCCTCCAAATGATGTAAGCCTGAGACTCCACAAAACTTACATCTGTCCTAGACAGGGTGGAGAGATTGAACCAGAAGACACCATTTTAAAAACAAGGGTTCAGTTCAGTTCAGTCGCTCAGTCCTGTCCAACTCTTTGCCACCCCATGGACTGCAGCATGCCAGGCTTCCCTGTCCATCACCAGCTCCCGGAGTTTACTCAAACTCATGTCCATTGCGTTGGTGATGACATCCAACAATCTCATCTTCTGTCGTCCCCTTCTCCTCCTGCATTCAGTCTTTCCCAGGATCAGGGCCTTTTCCAATGAGTCATCAAGTGGCCAAAGTATTGGAGCTTCAGCTTCAGCATCAGTCCTTCCAGTGAATGTTCAGGATTGATTTCTTTAGGATTGACTGGTTGGATCTCCTTGCAGTCCAAGGGACTCTGAAGAGTCTTTTTCAACACCACAGTTCAAAAGCATCAATTCTTCGGGTGCTCAGCTTTTTTTATAGTCCAATTCTCACATCCAAGGGGTAATTTTTTTTTTGAACTATAGTTGATTTACAGTGTTTTAGGTGTACAACAAAGTGATTCAGTTATGCATATACATATATATTTTTAAATTTTCTTTCAGATTCTTTTCTCTTATAGTTTATTACAAGATATTGAGTATAGTTCCCTGTGCTATACAGTAGAGCCTTGTTGTTTATCTACTTTGTAAGTAGTGTGTGTATGTTAATCTCAGACTCCCAATTTTATCCCTTCTTGCCCTTTCCCTTTTGGCAACTGTAAGCTTGTTTTCTATGTTTGTGAATTTGTTAATATTTCTGTTTTGTAAATGAGTTCATTTGTATCATTTTGTAAAATTCCACATATAAGTGACATCATGTGGTATTTGTCTTTCTCAGACTTACTTTGTTATAATGATCTCTAGGTCCATCTATGTTGCTGCCAGTGGTATTATTTAATTCTTTTTATTGCAGAATAATGTTAATATTCCATTGTATATGTATACTACATCTCCTTTAGCCACTCATCTATCAAAGGATATTTAGATTGCTTCCATGTCTTGGCTATTGTAAATAGCTTTGCAATGACTTTGGGGTGTGTGTATCTTTTCAAATTAGAGTTTTCATCTTTTCTGGGTATATTCCCAGGAGTGGGATTGCTGGATCTAGTTTTAGCTTTTAAAGAACCTCAATATTATTTTCCATTGTAACTGTACCAATTTACACTCCCACCAACAGTGTCAGATGGTTCTGTTTTCTCCACACCCTCTTCAGCATTTATTATCTGCAGACTTTTTGATGGCAGCCATTCTGACCAGTGTGAGATGATACCTCTTTGTAGTTTTGATTTGCATTTCTCTGATAATTAACAATATTGAGCATCTTTTCATGTGTCTGTTGGCCAGCAGTATGTCTTCTTTGGAGAAATGTCTATTTAGGTCTACTGCCAATTTTTCAGTTGGATTGTTTGATTTTTTGATATTGAACTGTATGAGCTGTTTGTTTACTTTGGAAATGAATCCCTTGTCAGTTGCATCATTTGCAACTATTTTTCTCCCAATCTGTAGGTTGTCTTTTTGTTTTGTTTATGGTTTCTCTTATTATGCAAAAGTTTTTAAGTTTAATTAGGTCCCATGTGTTAAAAACAAGAGGATTGTGTGAGAATCTACATGAAAAACATTTCCCTTCCATTCCTGCCACATCTTAGCTCCCAGAACACTATAGCCACACTATACTCCCAGGCAAGAGACTAGAAAACACTCCCAGCTCGAAGCCAAAGATCTACAGAAACTGACATTTACAGGGGCCCATCTGTCTCTTCAGGGGATTCAACTCTGACCCAGTCTCCCTACAGCAAAGCTCACTGGTTGACAAGTCCTAGAGCTTAACAGCCTTACTTTTAGCATGAATAGACATTCAAGAATCACCAAAGAAAAGCCTTCAGCAAAATAAACAGAAAAAAAGCAGCAAGAAATTTCAACAATAAAAATAAACCTTTTAAGAAATATCTTCAGGAAGAAAAGACAAAATACTATATTCATTTAAAAACTTTATATGCGCTCAGTCACTTCAGTAGTGTCCTACTCTTTGCAACCCTATAGACTATAGCCTGCCAAGCTCCTCTGCCCTTGGGATTCTTTAGGCGTGATACTGGAACCGGTGGCTATGCCCTCCTCCTGGGGATCTTCCCAACCCAGGGGTGGAATCCATGTCTCCTACACCTCCCCCATTGCAGGCAGATTTTTTACCCACCAAGCCACCTGGGAAGTTCAAAATCTTATTTATATATACACATACATATATATATATATATATATACACACACACACATATGGTATACGTAAGGGCAGGGCTTCCCTGGTGGCTCAGATGGTCAAGAATCTGTCTGCAATCCAGGAGACCCAGTTTCGATCTCCAGGTTGGAAAGATCCTCTGAAGTAGGGAATGGCTACCCACTCCAGTATTCTTGCCTGACAAATCCCATGGACAGAGGAGCCTAGCGGGTCACCATCCATGGGGTTGCAAAGAGTTGGACTGAATGATGAACACATACAAACACATATAGTATACATCCATGCATACTATATATACATAAATATACATATGTGTGTGTATATATATATACACACATATACATACACATATTCAAAAAATAAGACAAAAATATTGAATATTTAAAATATGATTGCAGGTGGATTGAAATATAACATTGAGGAAATTTGATAATAAGGATTCCAGGGAAAAAGTGTGAAGAAAGTGAAAGGAAATTATAAAAGAAATAATACAAGCAGATGTCCCAACTGTGAAAGTTTGAGTTTCCAAATTAAAATAGTCTACTAAATATCCAGTGCAATAAAGAAATAAGTTAATAGTAATAACATAATAATAATGGCTAGGGTTTACAAGAGCATGTTTGTGCCCAGCACGGTTCTAAACATTTTGAAGTATTCCTCTTATCCTCCCCAAGACCCTGTGATGGGGGTACTAGTGTTATCCTCATTTTACAGCCAACAAAGGCATAGAAAAGTTGAGTACCTTGCAAAGTAGAGAGCTAGTTAAGTGACAGACCCGGCAGTCTGGCTCTATAATCTGTGCTCCTAATCACCACACATTTTTGCCTCTCAAAAAATAAAAAAAGAAATCTTGCAAAAACCCCAATTATTCTGAAAGTTTAGAATCCTAATTCTTCCAGGTCCCACATCCAGGACAGGGAACAAGAATGTCATCAGAATTCTCAATAGCTCTCGATGCACACCAAGTAGCAATAGGGCAATCAATCCTGATTTCTAAGGAAAAATCATTTCCTGTCCAGAGTTCTAGACCAGGCTCTCAGCAAGGAGGAGAGTGGAATAAAAGCATGTCAGTCAGGTAAGGCTGCAGACATTCACTTCCCGTGCACTCTTTCTCAAGAAGCTACTGGAAGACCACAGAACGAGGAGGATGTGGTGTCCAGGAAAGGAGATGATGTACCGAAGAGCAGCTCAGAGGGAAATCCCGGAAGGTGATAAAGGAGAGCCCTGGATGACAGCTGTTCTGAGGCCGGGAAAGCTCCCAGAGAGGACTGGAGAGGGAGGACCTGGCTCTCAGGAGGGGTAATGAAAGAGGAGGAGGAGGAGGAGGAGAAACTGAGAGATTCGCTGTAGTGCTGGATCATCTCGAGAGACGTTTTCTAGTCCTGGCAGCATGTTTAGGAATGAATTCGTTCTCAGCACATGAAAAACTAAGTAAATGCAATAACAAGGCCCTTTCCAACTCAGAGAAAATATTTGTACAGTAAGTGAAAGTTAATCGTAGTATAATTTATGCTGCAGTGTTGAGTAATATTTATCTAGTTATACCCATGCAAGCATCAAACATTTTATTAGAACTCTATTGGGTAAGTGGAGGAAGGGGACATGTATTCTTTCCTCTGCTTAATTTTTTCATGTCATGGATCACTTTCTGGAATTCTCCAATTATTTGGCTACTTGTCTGCTTTTTATTTTTTCACACCAGAATGAATGTAAGTTCCTAAGGATGGGGACTTGGTCTTATCCATTGATATATCCCCAATTATTTCCAGAAAGGAAGGGAGCAAGACATGTTTAATTGAAATAAATCCCCATCCTTCAGATAGAAGATCAACAGGCAATGTCTAAAATTGGGAAATCTTAAGAGTATAAACATATTGTATCAAATAATACCAGTACAAACCCATGAGATCCTTGAAAACAGTTTCTTCTGGGGAGCAGCAGTTGGGAACACACAGGGATAAAGCAGGAGAGAGCTGTGTCCATTATAAGCTTTGTAATATTTTCTGGTTCTTAAATTATTAAATATATTACTTTGAGAAACAATAATTAAACCTTGTAAAGAGAAAATAAATGGATAGTATAAAAATATGTACAGTAAAGTTTCATTTTACATTTAAAACATTTTGTAGTAGTGTTTTAGAATGACTTACTTCACAACCTTATGTCGAATGGATTGAGTGAGGTAAGAGATTAGAGGATAGAGAACTAGGAGGACTTTGGGATGGTTAAGATGATAGATGATGAGACCCTGAACTAGATGGATACCTCTGAAATAGGAGTAGTGACATAGTAGAACATATTTTGGAGGTTTAAAAAGTATTTTAAAAGATATCCAGGAATGACCACATATTCCATGGCCATCATCTATAGTGCATTCTCAACTAATTTTTCACGACTTTGGAAATAGTGCAATGCTTATAAATTAAACACTTAAAAGAAATCAAAGTTTACCCTGATTTGTAGCAATATTCCTTTCAGGACATTTTTGTAGTTCTATTGTCCATGATAAACAAAGTATTTACAATTGTTTAACACACAGGCTAACTTTCAAAGCATGAGATAGAATTGCAGTATCCATATTGTACAACTACTTACAGTTCCACAAGTTTAGGACTTGGAGAAGGCAATGGCACCTCACTCCAGTACTCTGGCCTGGAAAATCCCATGGACGGAGCAGCCTGGTGGGCTGCAGTCCATGGGGTCTCGAAGAGTCAGACATGACTGAGCGACTTCACTTTCACTTTTCACTTTCATACATTGGAGAAGGAAATGGCAACCCACTCCAGTGTTCTTGCCTGGAGAATCCCAGGGATGGGGGAGCCTGATGGGCTGCTGTCTATGGGGTCACACAGAGTTGGACACGACTGAAGTGACATAGCAGCAGCTTTCAGGAATCAGCATCCTCTGATTTTAAGAAATCATCTGCCATATTCCTGATAAAGATCTCAAGTTATTTCTCAGCCCTTTGGAATACCAAAACACCCTGTCTTTCCTACTCTATAATAATTTACATTATTCTGCCTTGTATAATTTTGAATTGTTTTTATCCCTCTCATGATGAAGTCATTTGGACCAGTTTTTATACCATAGACATGCATGCACTCAATATAGATTTTTTGAGTTGAATTGAGTATTCATCATTTGTAAGTGCTTATAGAGATTTAGTTATTTAGTTTGCTGAAGTTCCAATACTTTGACCACCTGATTCGAAGAGCAGACTCATTGGGAAAGACCTTGATGTTGGGAAAGATTGAAGGCAAAAGAAGAAGATGGCAGAGAATGAGATGGTTAGATAGCATCACTGACTCAATGGACATCAGTTTGAGCAACATCCAAGAGATAGTGGAGGACAGAGGAGCCTGGCATGCTACAGTCTATGGGGTCACAAAGAGTAGGACACGACTTAGCAACTAAACAACAAGAGGAGAGGAACTCAGTTTCCTCACTAAATAAGGAATTAAACTAGATTAATTGTTTTTACCCCTCTTGCACATTAGAAACATCTTGAGACTTAGAAAATTGTGATATGCAAGTCCAAAAAAAAAAAAAGTCTGGGTAATTTTCTTAATTCCCCTGTTGCTTCTAACAGAGATTGAGAGCTCCTGAGTTCAATTACGAAAGATGATCTTGATTCCCAAACCTGGTTAGGTATCAGAATCACTGAGAAGCACTTCTAAAAGTGCTTCCCTTCCAGTTCCAAACTCTGATTATGACCAAGGGGCGCTCAGATCACTGCTGTTGATTTTTCTCAATGAATTTGATTTAACAAGTTACAGAAGCAAAGAGCTTGCAGTGGGTGATCCACTTAGAGAAAAATGTTAAGTTTGGGCTTATGTACAAGGAATTGCGGTTTCCCTGGTGGCTCAGTGATAAAGAATTCTCCTGCAATGCAGGAGACACAGTTTCGATCCCTGGGTGGGGAAGATCCCCTGGAGAAGGAAATGGCAGCCCACTCCAGTATTCTTGCCTGGAGAATCCATGGACAGAGAAGCCTGGTGGGCTACAGTCCATTGGATCACAAAGAGTCAAATACAACTTTCCGATTAAACAAGAAGAAGAAGGAATTACAAAGTTGTAGGGAGAGTGTAACTCTCTTATCTCTACCCTCCCCTCTAACATTCTTCTCTGTCAATACTGGGCTTAATTCCTGCCTGGAATGGAGATTTGGGATTTGTGCCAGTTGACACCTACAAGCTAGTTCCAAACCCCTAGGGAAACATGGAAAAACAGTAATATATAATGATAACAATAATATAACAACAATAACAGTAACTGTCGTGCTTTTCTTTTTTTAATTCCCTTAATTGATCGATGGCTCTGCTGGGTCATTGTTGTCGCGCATGGGCTTTCTCTAGTTGAGGCGAGTGAGGGCTGCTCTCTAGTTGAGGTTTGCGGGCTACTCACTGGGGCGGCTTTTCTTGTTGCGGACCCCAGGGCATGGGCTTCAGTAGTTGTGGTGCTTGGGCTTAGTTGCTCTGCCGCATGTGGGATCTGCCTGGACCACGGATCATGTCTCCTGCATTGGCAGGCGGATTCTTTGCCACTGGACCACTCAGAAAGTCCCACTATCATGCTTTATGCAGTGCTATGCTTGCAAAAGATAAGCATAGGTCTTATTCAATGGTAGATATTGTCACTGTGGAGAAGGCAATGGCACCCCACTCCAGTACTCTTGCCTGTAAAATCCCACGGACAGAGGAGCCTGGTAGGCTGCAGTCCATGGGGTCGCTAAGAGTTGCACACGACTGAGGGACTTCACTTTCACTTTTCACTTTCATGCATTGGAGAAGGAAATGGCAACCCACTTCAGTGTTCTTGCCTGGAGAATCCCAGGGACGGGGGAGCCTGGTGGGCTGCTGTCTATGGGATCGCACAGAGTTGGTCATGACTGAAGTGACTTAGCAGCAGCAGCAGCATTGTCACAGTTTCCTCCTTACACCACATGTTGTACTTAATACTACTTTCACTATGAGTAAAAGTATGAATTACTAAATAACAATGTTTATTTGATCATGCAATATAAACTCATGGAAGCTTCATGACAGTCAGATAGGCTGGGGAAGCCTGACTTGGCACCTGAGCGAACTGAAATTAAAACTTGTAATAGCCGAGCCATGGTCTTTCTGTCACCTGGACCCAACACCAGTGTTCCTTCTGTTCTAGTATATCCCACTCTCTTTTTTGTAGAGAGAGTGGAAACTCTTCTTCCTACAAGCACGTCACATTTGTGGGGCTTCCCTGGTGGTCCAGTGGTTAAGAATATGCCTGTCAGTGCAGGAGACACAGGTTCGATCCCTGGTCCAGGAAGATTCCTTGTGCCTCAGGGCACTAAGCCCATGTGCCACGACTACTGAAGCCGGAGTGATGGAGTGATGGAGTGATGGGCGGCAACGAAGACCAGTGCACCTGAAATAAATTAATTATTTAATTTTAAAAATGAACAATGAAAAAAAAAGAAAGTCAGATTTCAAGTTCTGAATGTGCAGTTTACTTCCTGATGAACCCTTGTCCTTGAAGAAGAATGTCTGGGGTGCTAGATATTTCAAGCAACCGAGGCAATGCAATTTGTATAATAAATTTATATGTTACTTGGGCTTGTCTTTTTTCCACGTGGAAATCACTTTGTTTAAAAACTACAAATTTCCTATAAAACTGCTTAACAGCACCACTGTGAGTTTGATTTTTATTTTATCAGCATGGAGAAGTGTTTGACAGGCTAGAGTCAAAGGTTTGTTTTTCCATCCAGGTGTCACTGGTACTTAATACCTGGTTCTTGAAAAGAATGATGTCATCTGTGTTAGCAGTCACGACACATACACCACGCTCATCCTGTGTACAATTTGACCTTGTGGTGCTGAAAAAACAGAAAGATTGTATGTGGGAAAAAAACAAAAGGAGACTGAGATGGTTGTACCGAGGGCTCTAATTACAGGTATTTGAAGCATAAAATCATTGTTTAGAATCTCTTTGCAGAGAAAAGCTTGTCCTCTACCAGCTGTATTTTTTCTGTGCTCTTTTCTGCTTTTGTGGAAGTCAGCTTCTTTGTTAGCCTTCCAGTGTTTAAATAGACTGAAGCTATATTTTGAGAGACAATTAGAAAAACTCTAGAGTGCTACCAAAGGTTGCAAAAGACAAAAGAACTTTTCTAACTAATCCTCCTAGTTTTACTTCATTTTATTTATTTTTTTTTATTGGAGTATTGTTGCTTTACACTGCTATGTCAGTTTCTGCTGTAAAGCTAAGTGAATTTGCCATACATACGCGAATGTTTGGATTTCCTTCCCATTTAGGTCCCTGTGCTATAGGGAAGGCTCTCATTAGTTATCTATTTAATGCAGTAGTAATTTTACTTCTCTTTAGAATGCAAGATGGAAGAAGAGAAGACCTGAATGGGGAATGGTGACCCTATATCTAGCCCCGATTCTGCCACAAATGTGATGTAAACCCTTGGGCACATCACCTAACTTCCCAGAGCCTGTGTCTCCTATGTGCAAAATGAAGGCATGAGACCAGACTTGCTCTTCCTTCCCAGCCCGCATAGCCCATAATGCTGTGTCTCTACAGGTCTCAGGTTTAATCTTCTTCCCACACTGAACATGTCTGAAATCTCAAATTCTATGTGGATCCTCGCCTGAGACATCATTTTGCTGCCACTAACACCGTTTTTTTAAATTGTGGTCCTCAAGCTTCCTTCTAACAGAATTATCTGGAATGCTTATTTAAAATGCAGAATCTTGGGAATACCCTGACGTTCCAGTGGCTAGGACTCAGCACTCTTACTGCCAGGGCCCAGGTTCGATCCCTGGTTGAGGAACTAAGATCCTGCAAGCTGAGCAGCAAAACAAACAAACAGCGAAACCAGAATCTTGAGCCTTGACCCGAGCCTCTTAAATCAAAATCTTTAGGATGGGAACTAATGTATAGGTGGCCGTAGTTAACAGTATTGTAAAGTTCTCACCACACACAGATATGTATACACACACACACACACACAATGATAGTACTGTGAGGTGTTAACTACCTGATTATAATAATCATTTTACAAGATATATATATGTGTATACATATATATAAAATCATTACCTTGTACGCCTTAAACTTACACAGTGTTATATGTCGATTATATATTAATAAAGCTGGGGAAAATAATAGTCCGAAAAAAGTCTGTAGAATGGGAGGAGGGATTCAGGACTGTGTCTAGTCGGCTCTGAGGAGATCCCTATTTTCTCTCAAGTTTGAGAATGACTGCGAATCCAGGCATAAACTTTCAAAGAGGGGAGGGAAGGGTGGCAGTAGAAACTGGTCATCGCTACCTAGCTTTGGATGTGGCGGAAACAGGTGGGGAGGGAAGAAGGGTGCCGTCTGGGTGGTGAGGATGCCCCTGGAGAATGCATCCCTCTGCTCTCACTGTCACCTTGTTTTCGTGCTTGAATGGACTGAAGTCACGCACTGGCTATGAGAACTGTTACGTAAAACTACCCCACAGCTACAGCATCACCATGGGTACAGTGGGACCCTAGCTTACATTTTCCATAATACTCAAAACCAGATGAGTAGGTTGAGGTTCTGTTTTATGAATGAAGAAATGCCCTTCCTCAAGAAGCTGAGAGAAAGCAGGTAAATGGTTACCATTTCAGATTTCTGAAGATATTTTTTTCATGAGTAGAAATAAACCCTTTGGTGAATCAAAATATATTCTTTTCATGCGGAGGATTTTGCTCAGATTTTCTTTATCCTGGTTTGGGGACTATTATTCAGAGCATGTAGGTGAGATTATTTGTGAGAATACATGGAAAACCCATACTTGGTCAGCGTGATTTCCTACCATGGGTAGATAGTTCTGTAATGATTATCTCTGTAGGTTCTGTGACAATGTTATCTTTATAGCACAAATACAAATACATACAAAATAGAAAGACAAGGGAAAATTTCATCAGTCAATGTCTTAACTTCAGACAAGTTTGAGATCAAGCCTCAGAAAATCCAACTCATCTCTTGCTAAACCGGATATCCCATGTTTGAGGAACCCTGACATGCCTAGCATTGGGTGAAGTTCAAAATTCCATATCTCTTGAGTGAAAAGTTGATCAAAGAGAGGAGCTTCTCTGGCTTAGCAGGATCTTTCAGGAACTACAGACATGTGAGTAACCCCAGCACAGGGTAACATTGCAGGGCAAAGCCAAGCAACCTCAAAGGACCTAAAGAAGACTTTTGATGAGGAGTGGCCACAACACAATAGCAGCACTCTGGCTTTGCACTGGTTGAGGAGTGAATCTCTACACTTGTGGTAAGCAGGCTCCTGGGGTGAACTTGCTCCCACTCAAGTTCAAGTGGCGTCTTCGTGGAAAGGAGAATAGAAGTATAGGGGAGGGAACCTTCCTGGTGGCCCAGTGGTTCAGAATCTTCCTTGCAATGCAGGGGACTCAGGTTTGAACCCTGGTCAGGAAACTAAGATCCCACATGCTTGGGGGAAACTTAGCCCACATGCTGAAACTAGAGAGAAGCCTGCTCACCAGAATGAAGAGCCTGCCAGCCACAGCAAAAGATCCCACATGCTGCAATGAAGACCTCGTGAGCTGCAACTGAGACCAGAACACAGCCAAATTTGTTCAGTCGCTCAGTTGTGTCCAATTCTTTGTGACCCCATGGACTGCAGCACACCAGGCTTCCCTGTCCATCACTATTTCCTGGAATTTGCTGGAACTTGTGTCCATCAAGTCAGTGATGTTATCCAACCATCTCGTCCTCTGTCTCCCCCTTCTCCTCCTGCCTTCAGTCTTTCCCAGCATCAGGGTCTTTTCCAGTGAATCGACTTTTCATATCAGGTGGCCAAAGTATTGAAGCTTCAACTTCACCTCAGTCTTTCCAATGAATATTCAGGGTTGATTTCCTTTAGAATTGACTGGTTGGATCTCCTTGCAGTCCAAGGGACTCTCAAGAGTCTTTGCCAGCACCACAGTTTGAAAGCATCAGTTCATCAGTGCTCAACCTTCTTTATGGCCCAAGTATCATATCCATACAAGACTACTGGAAAAACCATAGCTTTGACTAGACAGATGTTTGTTGGCAAAGTGGTATCTCTGCTTTTTAATACACTTTCTAGGTTTGTCATAGCTTTTCTTCCAAGGAGCAAGCATCTTTTAATTTCATGGCTGCAGTCACCATCTGCAGTGACTTTGGAGCCCAAGAAAATAAAATGCATCCCTGTTTCCATTTTCACCTCATCTATTTGCCGTGAAATGATGGGATCAAATGCCATGATCTTCGTTTTTTGAATGTTGAGTTTTATGTCAGCTTTCTCATTCTGTTCTTTCACCTTCATCAAGAGGCTGTTTAATTCCTCTTCATTTTCTGCCATAAGGGTGATGTCATCTGCATATCTGAGGTTATTGATATTTCTGCCAGAAATCTTGATTCAAGCTTGTGCTTCATACAGCCTAGTACTTTGATGATGTCCTCTGCATATAAGATAAATAAGCAGGGTGAAAATATACAGCCTTGACATACTCCTTAAATAAATATTTTTTAAAAGGGGGAAGGGACATAGATTTCCTTTCCTTCCACATAGCCTCCTGAACAAAGATCCCTTGTGGAGGTTTTCCCTGTCTATTCATCCTTCTCCAATTTGCTTTTCTTCATAGTATTGATGCTTGTTTTGTTTCTCACCCGTGTCCACTTTGCTATTAATAGAATCTACTCACCATGAAGGATGGATTCCTGTCTGTATGTTCACAGCTATTGCCCCACTGCCTAGAAGAGTTTCTGGTACTTAATAGATGCTTACTAAGTACCTGTAGAAAGAATGGTTAAATCCCTACTAGATTGTGATAACCTATATGAGAAAAGAATCTAAAAAAGAATGAACATATGTGTATGTATAACTGAATCACTTTACATACACCTGAAGCTAACATGATATTGTAAATAAACCATACTCCTATAAAATTAAAAATTTAAACACCCCTAATAGATGATATCCTTCCCACATTCAGTGATAAAAAGTTACTATATCTTATGCCCTTTTAGAATTGTGCCCCCAAAGATGACAATAAAATATTTAGGGAGTTGGACCAAGGTGGGATGTTTACCTGACTGGTTATTTCTGGGTTTCAGGTTAGGTAATTTAGTCATTGAGGGCTTCAGCTCTGGAATCAAACTATTGGTTTGAATCCTAGTGCTGGTACTTACTAGTTGTGAAACCTCCAACCAGTTAATTAACTTATTTGTGCCGCAGTCTCCTCCTGTGTGAAACGGGATGATAAGAGGAAGTAGCTCTAAGTATCATATGTATCTAAAGTGTTTGAAAGGCAGTCCTACACAGAGCAGACAAGAATAACACTTATTGTGGCTGCTTTCCTGTAAATGTCATGTTATCTCTTCCGTCAACAGTGCTTTCAATTGACCATAAACACACAGTTACATTCGTTTTCTTGAGTTAAATCTGAATTTATTAAAATAGGTAGCAGCATGACCATTATGAGAATCAGAAGGTACAGTTTATGTGCAGAAAACAAAAAGGGAACAAGGAAACCCGGGTCATAACTATAACAACAATGAAATAAGAGCTGTTATTTGTTTAATATTTTATTTTACATCTGTCTATCCACCCTTCTAACTGTCCACCCATCCATCTATCTATTCATCTCTCTCTCTCTCTCTCTTATCCTACTGTAATTGTATGGTCTGTCCAACTAAGAAGCTAGTTGTTAATGGAAGTTTCTCATCTGAAACAATAAAACACCAAACATACATACAGTAATTACTTTGTGCCAGGTACCATTCTAAACATTTAGAGAAAATTTCCCATTTGTCAGTGTAAATACCCAAGCATTCACTTGCAACTTTAGAAATCCTATGTAAAAGTTTCAAAAAAAAGAAAAAAGTTTCATACTCAGAAACACACTTTCAGGGATGGTTAATCTTAATGTTATTGTCATTATTTGTTCTCAGTGATTCATGTAAGTGTCCTATGACCATATGCACATAACTCCTACCTTCTGGAGTTATGGCTTCCCTGGTGGCTCAGTGGTAAAGAATCTGCCTTCAATGGGGGAGATGTGGGTTCAATCCCTGGGTCAGGAAGATCCCCTGGAGAAGAAAATGGCTACCCACTCCAGTACTCTTGCCTGGAGAATTCCATGGACAGACGAGCCTCATAGGCTCTTGTGTCCATGGGGTCACAAAAAGTCAGATATGACTGAGTGACTAACACTTTCCTGCCTGCTGGAGTTAACAGCCAATGGAGTTAACAGCTATAGTATTAATTAAATAATAGTACACATGCAAATGCAGCCCAAATGCTCTAGTCAAGATATCTTTAAACTCTCCAACCTTCTGGGGCTATTTCATTGTGTATCATTTTATATCCAAGATGAAAGAAGTCCTATCTATATTCCTCAACATCTCTGAGAAGTTTTTAAGACTCACAGCTCTCCTTAGGGTTCCTAGTTGGCTGCTTCTCCACACCTCCTTCCCTCTCACGTGCCTCTCAGTGTGAATAAGGCTCCATTTTCTTTGAGGAGGTCCACCTGGGTCTCATTGGAAAAGACCCTGATGCTGGGAAAGATTGGGGGCAGGAGGAGAAGGGGTTGACAGAGGATGAGAGGTGGGATGGCATCATCAACTCAATGGACATGAGTTTGTGCAAACTCAGAGAGATGGTGAAGGACAGAGAAGCCTGGCGTGCTGCAGTCCATGGAGTCACAAAGAGTCAGACACAACTGAGCAACTGAGCAAACACAATCTGGTACCTCCACTCTCTTTTTCATGTCCCTGGAGCATTAATTTCACTGTTACTCGTAGCTAACTTGTGTTATCTTCTGAGGAAGGGATGGTGTGGTGGGAGAAGATAGGGTAAAGAGAACACAATAGCAGTCATTTCAACCCAGAACACAAAGCAACCTTGATTTCAGGCATCATTCTCCCTGGCACTTCTGAGCCATTTCCCACAACTAAGAATTTCTCACTGCCTCTCTCCTGCCAGATCTCAAGTTTCCTCCCTTTCGTGACCCTTCTTGCTTCTCTTTGTTTCTCAGGCTCTTTACTCATGTATTCACTCCCTTCTTTAAGGGAGTTAAGTTCTCCCAATAAGTTCTCCCCCTCCCACCAGGCAAATGACAAGGGGACCTTCCTCAACCAAGAAAACCATCTTATTATGATGTTTTCATAAAAAGAACTTGGGTGGGGAAGATCTTCTGGAGGAGGGCACAGCAACCCACTCATATTCTTGCCTGAAGAATCCCATGGACAGAGGAGCCCCGAGGACTACAGTCCATGGGATCGTAAAGAGTTGGACACAACTGAGCAAACTACATACTGAGCAACTAATACTTCCATTCCACCCCCCAGATGGACGTATGACGTTACTCATGGGAGTTCCAGAAGTTCTGTGTAGCAGGAGCTCTGTAGATTTAGTCTAATTGAAAGGAAATTGAGAAAATCTGATTTGAAATTGTGCTTGCATAGCAAACAAACTCCTCTTGACTTAATTGTGTATCAGTCAAAGTCCTGCAGAAATCAAAGTTCCACTCAAAGGGCTTAAAAGGAAGAGAATTTAATTAAGGGTCTGTCTCTAGAGGTGTGGGCAAGTTAGAGAAGCTAGCAAGGATCCTTGAGGCCCCCGGGACAGGGGGAGTGTGGCAGCATCTCACCCCCAGTGCTGAAGAAACAAGAGGAGGAAGTGGCGTCTCTGTGCTCCTGATGGCTGGGAAGAGTCAGGAGGAGCTGTTGTTTCAGGGGTTACAGGTCCCAAAGAGGTACCCTGATCTCTCCTTCCCCTTGCCCTCCGAACTCCTGCAGATGTTTCCCAGGGGCTGAACCCAACCAGAAGTCAGAGGGCAGGGGAGACTCCCAGGCGAAGGAGTCTGCAGACCCTGAACAGGTCAGGTGGGATTGGGTGATGGCGAATCACCAAAACAGATTGGGTGTTTATTTGGTATAACTTTGAAAACAGAATCTTAGCAAGGTGAAGGGTGGCCGGACCACTGCTGGCCACTTCCTAGAAGGCAAAAGTAACTGGAGTCAAGTTTTGTTTCACCTTGACATTTTCCCCTCCTAACACCCTAGTAGCTGTTGTGGAGACAGAGGTTAGGCCTCGCCTCCCTCCCCATTCCTGGGGAAAGGTCTGAGTTCTGGGCAGAGCACGGTGTAAGGGAAGTATTTGAGTGGTATCCACCTTGGTCTTGTGGCTACCTCCTTTGCACCACGGATCAGCTCCAAACTCTCTGTATCATAAGAAATAGTAAAGCAATTTTTGAAGCAGAAAACCAAGCTGCAACAGCCAATCCAGAAGTCAAGTTAAGCATTGGGAGAAGTCAGACACAATCAAGGATGTACACTTTTGAACTCTAAATTCTTTTTTATTGCCTCTAAAGTCAAGGTCTCAACCAACCATGACAAGAGTTTACATTCCTCTTGGAAATCAGTGAGGCAAAAACAGATTACCAAAAGCTGGAGAGAAGGATGCAGTGTTGATTCCTTCCTCAGGGCTGAATACTAATTTGAGGGGATGGCTCTGGATCTTTGCAGAGGATGGACTGCAGTATCCGCCCCTGAGGACTGCCAGCCAGCCTGGCCCGCTGCCTGGTGCTCCTTCGTCTGGTTGTGTCTGCAACTGCCAAGAGAGTGATGGAAGAATTTCTGCAAGAGCCTTCGTTTCAACCCAACTCCCTAACTGGGTCAGAGACCACCTCGACTCCAGAAGCAATCATAGCATGAGGATATGGCCCTGACCAGCAAGTCTTCAGGGTTTACTGTGGAGTCAGGCAGTGACATGAAATGTTTAAGAGGAGAATATTGTCCTCTGTGAAGTTAACTTTGACATGACCTGAGAAGTGAAAGAGAAAGGTACCCTCGGATGTATTGGGTTGGCCAAAAACTTCCTTTGGATTTTTCCATGGATGGCATGGCAAAACCCAAAGGAAATTAAATTTTTGGCCAACACAATACATGTTGCCCAAGCTCCCCTTCACATTTTTTTTTTTTTTTTTTTTTTGCTGTCTAGGATAGCCTGCAAAAGAGGTCCTGAGCTGAGTGCTTTAAATTATTCACCTCAAACTAAATGTGGAAGATGCATGCTTCAGTATCTCTATTTTAAACTAAAAATTTTTTAAATCTCTATTTTACAGAGAGAGAAGATTTGAGGAAACCACTGATTTGCTCAAAGACATACCACTTGTACATGGTAGAGCTGAAAACCCAGTTTTGTCTGTGTTCAGCACCTTTGCACCTAACAACCACAAGACATAGAATGAGTGTGCCAGGGAGTTTAGGAGGAGGATAGTGAGATGGTATAAAGCATGGATGGTTAAAGTTGTTTCCAGAGTTCTGAATCTGTGATATTATGATTGCTAAGAAATAGATATTTGGTCATTCAGATGACTGAAATTATTTCTCATTACATTTGGCCTTCATCCATAGTTCGTGGTTTACAGTTCCCCAAGACTTCTGTCCTAAGTGTTGAACATCATAAAGTTGTCTTTTGTTGTGAAAATGGGGTGACTTTTGGAAAGCACCTGAGGTCAGGGGCTGGTTGCCAGGAGAACCAACAACATGATTAGAGGATAGGAACTTTGAGTCCCACTTCCTGGAGTTTCAATCAATTGTCAGTGGCCAGTGATTTAGTCAGACGTGTCTGTGTGAGAAAGCTTCCATAAAAAATCCAGAAGGACAGGATTTGGAAGCTTCTGGATTGGTAAGCAAACACATAGAGGTGCTGGGAGAATGTGCTTCTGACAGGGCCCAGGAAGCCCAGTGCCCTGTCCCGTACTTTTTTTGCATTGGGCTTTCCAGGTGGCACTAGTGGTAAAGAAAAGTGAAAGTCTCTCAACTGTGTCTGAATCTTTGAGACCCCATGGATAGTCCATGGAATTCTCCAGGCCAGAATGACTGGAGTGGGTAGCCTTTCCCTTCTCCAGGGGATCTTCCCAACCCAGGGATTGAACCCAGGTCTCCCACATTGCAGGCGGATTCTTTACCAATTGAGCTATCAGCAAAGCCCTAGTGGTAAAGGATCCACCTGCCAATACAGGAGACCTAAGAGACTCCAGTTTGATCCCTGGGTTCAGTAAGTAAACGTAAGTAATCTAGTAAGTAAAATGTTTCTCTGAGTTCTATGAGCCACTCTAGCAAATTAATTGAACCTGAGGAGGGGAGTCTTAGGAACCTGTGATCTATGGCCAGTCAGAAATACCAGTATCAGCCTGCGTTCGTGACTGGCATCTGGAATGCGTGTGTCTGTGTGTGGATTTTCCTTTTTGGGGTGGGGGAGGGGGTATGGGGTCGGAGAAGTCTGGTAGGACAGAACCCTTGCCCTGTGGAATCTGATGCTGTCTCCAGGTAAATAGAGATTAGAATTGTGTTGAATTCTCAGCCCACCAGCTGTTATATAAGGATTACTTGGTGTTGTGTGGGAAGTCTCCTAGTCCCTCCCCTTGGAATTGGGTCCAGGATCCCCAAAAGAGAACTATATACAAGGGTAAATTTGATTAGCCACAACTCTCAGTTGGAAGTGACAGAAACCCAATTCAATTTCTAGCTTAAGGGGGGTGGGGGGACTGACTTAATTAACCTAAAACTTCAAGGACTGGTGACTGCCAGCATAGAACCACTTAAACAAAGTTTCCAGGAATCATTCCTTTACCAATCCCCCCCCACCATGCCCCAAGGGCAGGGAGGTGTTGGCTTTAACTTGCAGGCTGGTTGTGTCCATGTAATAGAGAAGGTGAGTCTTGACAGAATCAGATTTACATAATCCTATGGCTCACAACCTCAAACAAATAAGGCTGTCTCCCTGACCATCCATGTGGATCCGTGAAAGACCTGCGACTCAGCTTGGATCATGTGCCCATCCTGAACCAACCACAGTGTTTGAGCCAAATACAATGTTCTCATTGACCAGCCTAAGTCAGAGGCTCACTCCTAGTAAGCCAGGTAAGATCGTACCATCAGCAGCCCCAACTGTTCCCCAAAGAGTTTCCAAAACAGAAGGAGGCTGGGCAGATTTTTTTTTTTTAAGTAAGGAAATAAAAACAGTGACAAAATTACTAACTTGTTAACTAAATAAACAGGACAGCCGCTAGTTGTGGGAGGCTACATGAACAGGATAAGTTTATGAGAAAAGCTTACTTCATTAAGCAAGAGATGCAATGTGTTAAAAATAGCTCCCTTGAGCAGAGCTCACTTCTTGAACAAAATAGATGTTTTCCTTATACTCAATATGTAGACCTATACTATGGAATAATGATAATTTCCTTCCCTGAAGCATTTTTGTTTTTTTCCTAGCAGGGAAATCAGGAATCTCCATAGTTATTATTCTGAAACAACAATCAATTTAGGAGTTAGAACCATTACAACTCTTTTATAGGAGAAAGAGAGAGAGAAAATGTCTTTATCCAAAGTCAATGCCTGGTAGACGCAATGTAGGCAATCTTTAAATCAGAAACTCTTCCTGATGGAAAAGCATCTGATATTTACCTCTGGACTATATCAAGCTCAACATCCCTCCAGGACTGCTTTTCCAGGAGACCATCTTTCTCTGGCTGGTCAGAGCTCAAGGAATCTTGGAGTAAGAACTTGAGGTTAGTGGATGAACTAGACCAAGGGTCTTTTCCCTTCTCTGTTCTCCTCCCCTCCTCCCTCCAGTCACCTCCAAAATTCTAGACTGCTCAAGCAGCATCTCTTTTGTGCTTTCCTCCACTAAAGAATTCTTCTTATTGTCCCATTTGTTTATATGTGCATTTTTCCCCATTTTTTTCCAGCCCCACTCCCCATCATGGATTGGGGTTTCCCAGGTAGCTAAAAAAAAAAAAAAAAAAAAAAAAAAACGCTTGCCAGTGTAGGAGACGTAAGAGATGCAGATTTGATCCCCAGGTTGGGAAGAGTCCCTGAAGGAGAGCATGGCAACCCACTCCAGTATTCTTGCCTGGAGAATCCCATGGACAGGGGAGCCTGGCAGACTGCCGTCCCTAGGGTCGCAGAGATGATGAAGTGACTTAGCATGCACATAATTGACTAGAAGATGAGGCTCATACTTATTTTTGTATCTACAGCAGTTTCTACACTGCATGGCATATAGTAGGCATTCAGTAAATGTTGGTGAGTGAATGAGAGCTTGACTGTTAACTTATAAAGTAGTGATCTTCTGGTTTGTTAAGGGACGGTGAATATATACTACACTGAATCTCATACTAGAGTGTGGAAAAGTAGTAACAGTAGCAAATGTTTAAGGAACATAGTGAGATGTATAGCTTAAGATGAGTGTTAAGGTCCAGCATACCTGGGTTCTACTACTGGCTGTTCTGGTTATTATTTCTGCATAAGAGTCACCCCAACTCTAACCTAGCAACCAGAAGTTCTCATATGGAGTCTCATATGTTTGCAGTTGATCTTGAGCTGCAGGTAACTGAAGGTTTGGCTGTGCTGGAAATTTATATTTTTACTGAAGTATAGTTAATTTACAATGTTGTGTTACTTTCAAGTATATAGCAAAGTGATTCAGTCATATATATGTGTGTATATACATGTATTCTTTTTCAGATTTCCATTATAGGTTATTATAAGATATTGAGTAGCAGTAGGCCCTTGTTGGTTTTCTGTGTTATGTTAGTAGTGTGTATATATTGGAGAAGGAAATGGCAACCTACTCAAGTATTCTTGCCTAGGAAATCCCACAGACAGAAGAGCCTAGCAGGCTACAGTCCATGGGGTCTCAGAAGAGTTGGACAAGGCTTAGCAACTCAACAACAACAACAAATGTGTATATATAAATTTCAAACTGCTAATTTATCTCTAACCCTCCCCACACCTCCTTTGGCAACCATAAGTTCGTTTTCTATGTCTTTTGGATCTGTGAGTTTATTTCTGTTTTGTAAAGAAGTTCATTTGTATCATTTTTTAAGATTCCACATATAAGTGATATATATATATATATGTCTTTCTCTGTCTTTGGTCCATCCATGTTGCTGCAAATGGCATTATTTCATTCTTTTTATGGCTGAGTAATATTCCATTGACCACCTGACCTGCCTGTTGAGAAACCTGTATGCAGGTCAGGAAGCAACAGTTAGAACCAGACATGGAACAACAGACCGGTTCCAAATAGGAAAATGAGTACGTCAAGGCTGTATATTGTCACCCCGCTTATTTAACTTATATGCAGAGTACATCATGAGAAATGCTGGGCTGGAAGAAGCACAAGCTGGAATCAAGATTGCCGGGAGAAATATCAATAACTTCAGAGATGCAGATGACACCACCCTTATGGCAGAAAGTGAAGAGGAACAAAAAAGCCTCTTGATGAAAGTGAAAGAGGAGAGTGAAAAAGTTGGCTTAAAGCTCAACATTCAGAAAACTAAGATCATGGCATCTGGTCCCATCACTTCATGGGAAATAGATGGGGAAACAGTGGAAACAGTGTCAGACTTTATTTTGGGGGGCTCCAAAATCACTGTGGGTGGTAACTGCAGCCATGAAATTAAAAGACGCTTACTCCTTGGAAGTAAAGTTATGACCAACTTAAAGAGCATATTAAAAGCAGAGACATTACTTTGACAACAAAGGTCCGTCTGGTCAAGGCTATAGTTTTTCCAGTGGTCATGTATGGATGTGAGAGTTAGACTGTGAAGAAAGCTGAGCGCTGAAAAATTGATGCTTTTGAACTGTGGTGTTGGAGAAGACTCTTGAGAGTTCCTTGGAGTGCAAGGAGATCCAACCAGCCCATCCTAAAGATCAGTCCTGGGTGTTCATTGGAAGGACTGATGCTGAAGCTGAAACTCCAGTACTTTGGCCACCTCATGCAAAAAGTTGACTCATTGCAAAAGACCCTGATGCTGAATGGATTGTGGGCAGGAGGAGAAGGGGACGACAGAGGATGAGATGGTTGGATGGTATCACTGACTTGTTGGACATGGGTTTGAGTAAACTCTGAGAGTTGGTGATAGACAGGGAGGCCTGGTGTGCTGTGATTCATGGGGTCACAAAGAGTCGGACATGTCTGAGCAACTGAACTGAACTGAACTGAATATTTCACGTCACATCTTCTTTATCCATTTATCTGTCAATGGACATTTAGGTTGCTTCCATGTCTTGGCTATTGTAAATAGTTCTACTATGAACACTGGGGTGTATATATCTTTTTGAAATGAGTTTTTGTTTCCCTTATGTATGTCTAGGAGTGAGATTGCAGGGTCATATGGTAACTAGTTTTTAGTATTTTAAGTTACCTTCATACTGTTCTTTACAGTGGCTACACCAGTTTATTGGGTTGGCCAAGAAATTCATCTGGGTTTCTCCATAAGATGTTATAGAAAAACCTGAACGAAACTTCTGACCAACCCAGTACATTCCCACCAACAGTGTAGGAGGGTTCATTTTTCTCCATGTGCTGGAAATGTAAATGGTGAGCTGACGACCAGAGTGCCTATGTGTGGCCTCTCTTGCATAGAGGTCTCAGGATGGTCAGATTTCTTCCATGCCAGTTAGCTTCTACCAGAACAGGCATCACAAAAGAGCCAGTCAGAAGCTGCATGACCTGTTCTGACCCAGCCTCAGAAGTTACACAGTGTCACTTCCATGGATTCTGTTTCTTACAAGTGAGTCACTAAGGCCAGCCCAGTTTCCAGGGAAGGAGGCCTACCTCTCAGTGGGAGAAATGTGAAAAAATTTGTGGACTGGTTTAAATCCACTAACCTAACTCTTCCACTTATTGGAGTATCCTGGAGGGAAATTAGTCATTTGGGTTTCTCCATCTATAAAATAAGATCCTTGTGAAGATTTAAATAAGATGATGTGTTCAAAACACTTATCTCACAGTTAGCTCTCAAATGTTCCTGTATTATTGAGAGAGAATATATGGAGGAAACCCTTGAAAGCCAGGAAAACAGTATCCAATAATTACATTACCCTGAAAATTGGAGAAAGGTTATTGCTCTTATATTTTTCTGTGAGAGTTCCTTGTGGGACACCAAGACCTCATGGGACAATAATTTTAAAAACATTAAATTCTAACATTTTTATACATACAGTCATTCCAGGTTCCAATCAAATGACTAAAGTTCCACATGTGAACTTTATTTGTTTATAAATGAAACGTGGTTTCCACATGTGTTCATGTATATCCATTTATTATGCTAAGAATATGCAACTTTGTGTTCTGAAGAGATACAAGAAAAAAGGCAGAAAAAAAAGTCTATCATCAAATCATATGACTTTGCATTATGCAAAATAGCAGAAAGAGACTGATGATTGATCTTGCTTTAACACGAAAGCAAGAACTTTAAAGATTAACAGAGCCTTTGTTGAAATAACACACTGATTTAGTTTCCTCTTGGCTTTGAGCCTGTAGGATCATCATCTCTTCTGTCTAGAAGGCCTTATTCCATTTCTCTGGCTGTAATCTATTCATTTATCACCTTCTTGGAAGCCAGTGAACAAAAGAAACAGTTGCCTGTGGAAGCTGGGGAGAGAAAATCTCTCTTTGTGGTTGCTAAGGGAGAGATCTTTGCTAGTGATCATCATCTTGTTTCTCTGTTAGATCATTCTCATCTTTCTCATCTTGGGCAGGGAGGAATGTGCCCTCCACACTGGGTCTTCTAGCCTCCTTACCATCTTTCTCATTCTTCCACTGCTCCCTTGTAACACAATCCTGCATGACAGTCTCATTTGGTGCAATGTCCTGGGCATGCAAAGATAGGAGGGAAAAACCCAGCTCCAAAAGTAATGACCTGGCATCTGTAAAGAAAGAAGGTAATACCATCCAGTCAGTGCTGACTGTTAATGAGGCCTAAATTAATTGACCAACAACCAGACTCTTATTTTCAGCTCTCCTGGGAACATTCCTTGTCTTTGCCATCTTCCCTGAATCCCCAAGTATTGTTTTCTCTTCCAGGAACACTGTCTCTTCCCTGGCCTAATGTTCCTCTTGGTGGACTGAAAAGCCACTCAATTATTTGAGAGGCAAAACACTCTTCCTTCCTGCCCCTACTTCCTAACAAAAAATTTCCTTCAATAGGACATTTCCTTCTCAGATATTTTGATTATCTGAGGGTATCCTGCTGGATACATCTGTATTCAGTTCAGTTCAGTCGCTCAGTTGTGTCCGATTCTTTGCAACCCCATGGACTGCAGCACGCCAGGCTTCCCTGTCCATCACCGACTCGCAGAGTTTACCCAAACTCATGTCCATTGAGTCAGTAATGCCATCCAACCATCTCATCCTCTGTCTTCCCCTTCTCCTGCCTTCAATCTTACCCTGCATCAGGGTCTTTTCCAGTGAGTCAACTCTTCGCATCAGGTGACCAAAGTATTGGAGTTTCAGCTTCAGCATCAGTCCTTCCAATGAATATTCAGGACTGATCTCCTTTAAGATGGACTGGTTGGATCTCCTTACAATCCAAGGGACTCTCAATAGTCTTCTCCAACACCACAGTTCAAAAGCATCAATTCTTCGGCACTTGGCTTTCTTTATAGTCCCAACTCTCACATGACTACTGGAAAAACCATAGCCTTGACTAGATGGACCTTTGTTGGCAAAGTAATGTCTCTGCTTTTTCATATGCTGTCTAGGTTGGTCATAACTTGCCTTCCAAGGAGTAAGCATCTTTTAATTTCATGGCTGCAATCACCATCTGCAGTGATTGTGGAGCCCCTCAAAATAAAGTCAGCCACTGTTTCCCCTGTTTCCCCATCTATTTGCCATGAATTGATGGGACCAGGTGCCATGATCTTAGTTTTCTGAATGTTAAGCTTTAAGCCAACTTTTTCACTCTCCTCTTTCACTTTCATCAAGAGGCTCCTTAGGTCTTCAATTTCTGCCATAAGGGTGGTGTCATTGGCAGATCTGAGGTTATTGATATTTCTTCCAGCAATCTTGATTCCAGCTTGTGATTAATTTAGCCCAGCATTTTTCATGATGTACTCTGCATATAAGTTAAATAAGCAGGGTGACAATATACAGCCTTGACGTACTCCTTTTCCTATTTGGAACCGGTCTGTTGTTCCATGTCTGGTTCTAACTGTTGCTTCCTGACCTGCATACAGATTTCTCAAGAGGGAGGTCAGGTGGTCTGGTATTCCCATCTCTTTCAGAATTTCCCACAGTTTGTTGTGATCAACACCATCAAAACCTTTGGCATAGTCAATCTGTATATCTCTGGCTTAAGGGACTCAGTACTGTTTTAGTGAGATGGTACGTTAACATGATTGGTTTATCTGATAAATCTGAGACTCATTATTTGCAAAGTTGTCAGATGATGGACTCAGAAGAATCAAGACTCTAAATAGTACTACAGGATAGGACTGGAGATTGTGAACACTGATTACTTTAGAAAGAGCTTCTGCAAAGAGATAAGGGATCACCATGCACAATTTGAGATATTGCAAAAGAACATCAGCGCGGAAGAGATCTTAGAAATCATAGAAGAAAAGTGTTGATATATGCCTTTCCGCAAGCCAGTGTCTCCAGTGTGTTTGCTTCTTTAATTGTGGTATATATCTCTCACAAAATTCACCACCTTAACCATTTTTAACTGTACAGTTTAGTCATGTCAACTATATTTACATTGTTGTGCAACAGTTTTCTAGAATGTCTCTGTGCAACAGATTTCCAGAACATCTCATCCTAAAAAACTGAAACTCTGTATCTATTAGACAACTGCCAGATCCACCACCACCCCATTCCCAAACATTGCCTGGTAACCACCCTTCTACTTTCTATTTCTATGAATTTGACCACTCTAAGTGGAATCATACAGTATTTGTCATTATGTGACTGGCTTATTTCACTTCACATAATGTCTTCAAGATTCACCCATGCTGTAGCATTTCTTGTGACAGGATTTCTTTCCTTTTTAAGACTAAATAATATTCAATTGCATGTATATGCCACATTTTGGTTATCTGTTCATCCATTAATGGATGTTAGTGCTGCTTCTACTTCTTGGCTATTGTGAACAGAGCTGATATGTGCATGGGTGTGCAAACATCTCTTCGAGACCCTGCTTTCAATTATTTTAGAATTCTTTTGGATTTATACCTAGATTGCTGGAGCATATAATAGTTCTATGTTAAATGTTTTAAGGAACCACTACTGTTTACCAGCCGCACCATTCTACAATCCCACCAACTGTGCACAAGTGTTCCAACCTTGCATATCTTCACCAACACTTTCTATTTCTGTTTCTTCAGTTGTAGCCATCCTAATATGTGTGAGGTGATATTTCATTGTAGTTTTGATTGGCGTTTCTCTAATGATTAGTGATATTGAGCATCTTTTATATGCTTGTTGGTCATTTGTATATTATCTTTGTAAAAATGTCTCTTTAAGTCCTTTATTTTTTAAAGAGTTATTTGTTGTTGTTATTGTTGTCATTGAGTTATAAGAGTTCTTTATATTAACTCCTTATTAGATATATTATTTGCAAATATTTTCTCCCATTCTCTAGATTGCCTTTTTAACTGTATCCTTTGATGCACAGGAGTTTTAAAGTTTGATGTAGTCCCATTTGTCTGTTTTTTATTTTGTTGCTTGTGTTTTTGATATCACATCCAAGAAATCATTGCCAAATACATTGTCAGGAAGACTTTCCCCTATATTCCCAAATTCTTCTGGGAGTTTTATAGTTTGGGGTAATACATTTATTTTTTATTTATTTATTTGGCTGTCAGGTCTTAGTCACAGCAGGCAGGGCCTTCGTTGCATCATGTGGAATCTTTCATCGCAGCACTCGGACTCTCTAGTTATGGCATGCGGGCTCAGTAGTTACAGCATGAAGGCTCCTAGTTGTGGCACATGGGTTTAGCTGCCCCATGGCATGTGGGATCTTAGTTCCCCGACTAGGAATCGAACCTGCATCCCCTGTGTTGCAAGGCGGATTCTTAACCACTAGACCACCAGGGGAGTCCCTAGGGTATTACATTTAGGTCTTTAATCCATTTTGAATTTACTTTTGTATATGGTATAAGATGATGCTTCAACATCATTCTTTTGTGTGTGGATATCCAGTTTTCCCAGCACCATTTGTTGAAGAGAGAGTTTCTCATTGAGGGTTCTTGATATCTTTGTCAAAGATCATTTGACCATATGCAAGGACTTATTCCTGCCCTGGAGTTCATTTTTTTAATTCCCTGAGGTGTCTACCCTGATTATGTGACTTTGTTGCTCAGTTCAGTCACTGAGTTGTGTCTGACTCTTTGCATCCCCATGGACTGCAGCACACCAGGCTTCCCTGTCCATCACCAACTCCTGGAGCTTGCTCAAACTCACGTCCATTGAATCAGTGTTGCCATCCAACCATCCCATCTTCTGTCGTCTCCTTCTCCTCCTGCCTTCAATCTTGTATAGACTTCTTTGTATAGAGACTAAATAGATGCATGGCCTCTTGTATCAGTCTACCCGGAGTATAAGTACTCTACTATTTACTAAGTGTGTGATGCTAGACAATTTACCTTTCTGTGCCTCACTTCTTTATCTGTAAAATAGGGATAATGGTAGTACCCCCTCAGGATGGGATTGTGAAAATTAAATAAAATAAAGCCTGTAAGAAAATGCCTGATACATAGAAACTACTCAATAAATCTTAGCTATTATTATCTCTTAAATTTGCTTCTCTCATAGTTTTACTAGAACACATTCAACACAGTTATAGTTTCCTAAAGATCTTCAGATCATAGCAATGCCCTCAATTCTAGATCCAATACTATTCATGCCTACTGTGCATTTTCATGATACACCAACAGGGGCTTTTTTTTTTTTTTTTTTGGCTCACTGTGTGGCATGTGGAATCTAGTTCCCCAACCGAGGATCAACACATGCTCCCCTGCAGTGGAAGTGTGGAATCTTAACCACTGGATACCCAGGGAAGTCCCTTTCTTTCTTGTATTATTTTTTATTTTTTGGTGTGCCACACAACATGTGGGATCTTAGTTCTCCAACCAGAGATCAAACCCACAACCCCCTGCATTGAAATTCTGAAGTCTTAACCACTGGACTACCAGGGAAGTCTCTATTTTATGCTTTTTTGTGAATTCCACAGGACCACTTTTCTTGCAGCCTTCTACCTGTCCCATACTTGCCCTGAATATAGGAAATAAAGAATGATCAATATTGGAAAAATATAAAAGAAGGTAAAGGTCTCTGTAGCTTCTTAAAGTTGGTGTTCAGTATGTATTGATCCATGTGCCTAAAATAGATCTGAGAAGGATCAGAGACTTTTCTTCCCATTCTGTGTCCACTGTGAAGGGATGGAGGTGAGGTCGCAGGTGGGAGGGGCAGAGGGGAACAGAAGCCCTTTGGTACAGCTGAGCTTGAGACTGGCAGGAAGCTGCTATAGAAATCTGCCTGGTTGTTAGAAAGCTGCACTGGCCTCCTCCTTACCTCACTGTTGACTGCTGCGTGCGTATGGATGGAGCGAACTTACGTTAAATGAACGTACTAATCGTGCTAGCAGCGAGGGACGTCACGTAAACCCAAGCGAAGGTGACAGTTAACGCTGGTTCCGTCCCACGTGGTTTGGCACAGCTGGAGTTAACTGAGTCTCTGTACCTTCCGTTCTTTTCAGATTAATTCTTTCTGTTAGAACCAATGTGCTTTCCATTATCTTTTGATCTCGTTCCCTTTCCATATTGAAAGATCTCTGAAAAGCGAGAGGTATAAATGTTGTTTATAAAATTTTTTTTGTACCAATATCAATGTAAATTAACCAGCTCTGCCTTTGATATCACTGTCAACTAATCTCAATATTAGAAAACTCAGTTTTAATTAAATTGATAGCTATCTTTGATTTACATTATTTCACCCTAGAAGTCAAAGTGTCAAAAGTGGATATTAAACATTAAGAAAAACTTTTTTCCTTATTATACTTAGTACATATCAGTATGTGATTATCAAATATATTAGAAGGTTAATAGTTTTTTAAATGGAGGCGGAAATGGAAGCCCACTCCTGTATTCTTGCTGGAGAGTTCCATGGACAGGGCAGCCTGGCAGGCTACAGTCCATGGGGTTGCAAAGAGTCAGACATGACAGCACACAGGACAGGACTTTTTTCACAACCTTGGAACGTAATGATTGCGCTGTCAGAGAAAACTTTCGTGGGTATTTTAAAAGGCTCTCACGATAATTGAATACTGTTTTTGAAATGGGTAAAACTTCCAGATTATTCTAGAGACTAGCAAGATAAGATGTTTTCTTCACTTTTCAAAAGTTTTTCTTGTAGAAATAAAGAACGTATATCCTTGATGAGAACTTTGAGAAAGTCATGTTTAATATCTCATTTAAAGGGAGCCTTGGAACTGGTTGGTTCCACAAATTCTTTTTTTTTTTTAATATTTGTTTATTTATTTGGTTACACTGGGTCTGAGTTTCGACATGCAAATTCTTAGTTGCAGTATGTGGGATCTAGTTCCCTGACCGGGGATTGAACCTGTACCCACTGCCTTGGCAGTGTGGAGTCTTAGCCTCTGGACCACCAGGGAAGTCCCCACAAATTCTTTTAGTCATAATGTATACCCTTCTCAGCATATCCCCATCCTTCATCACTAATATATACTGGAGGTAGTTTTTCAAACTCCTGCTTTTTTTGTCCACATCAAAAGCCTCTGTCCCCAGATAAAAGCCGGTGAGATGAAATGGAATATGAAACCAGCTTGGACTGTGCCTCTCATGAACTCTGTGACTTTGGACAATTACTTCATCTCTCTGACCTTTTATTTCCTCCTTCATGGGATGATTCAAACTTTGTGAAGTTTGTTGTGAGGATTAAATAAAATAATACAGAGTGCTTACTAAGTCTATGTTCTTATTATGAGCATCTCCTCATTAAATTCAGTGCCTCTGATGTCTATGTCAGTCTGATGAAAGGCTTGTGAATGAATTCCTCTGTATTTTCAACATTTTCTTTTGCTCCTTTATTGCTCACCTACTATGGACCAGATACAATGACAGCTTCTGGTGATCCATGAATGAATAAGAGACAGACAATTCAAGATGCCCTTAGAGCAATAAATTAGGAGTTTGGGATTAACATATATGTACTACTCTGTATGAAATAGGTAAACGACAAGGACCTATTGTACAGCACAGGGAACTATACTCAATATCTTGTAATAACCTATAATGGAAAGGAATCTGAAAAAGTGTATATATGTACATATATATATACACACACACACACATATGCACACACATAACTGAATCACTTTGCTGTACACTTGAAACTGACACAAAATTGTAAATTAACTGTACCTCAATTTTTAAAAAGTGCCCTCAGAGCCTCCCAGCTGGTGCTAGTAGTAAAGAACCTGCCTGCCAATGAAGGAGTCATGAGACATGTGTTTGATCCCTGGGTTGGGAAGATCTCTTGGAGGATCCTCCATGAGGACATGAATGTTTGTTTCACACTTAAATGAATGGAGAAATGTATGGAGAAAATGACAAGTTTTCTTTCTTTCTTTCCCCATGAAGGGGAGAAACTCATCCTCTCTGTGTTGCAGTACTATTTTAGAGGTGCTCATGTTCAGTCACGTCCAACTCTTTGTGACCCCATGGACTGTAGCCCTCCAGACTCCTCTGTCCATGGGATTCTCCAGGCAAGAACACTGGGAGTGGGTTGCCATGCCCTCCTCCAGGGGTCTTCCTGACCCAGGGATCGAACCTGCATCTCCTGCGGCTCCTGCATCAGGCAGATTCTTCACCGCTGAGCCACTGGGGGCAGAACTTCATAAATTCAACCCCGCTGTTTGTTCATCCCTGTGCCTCTCTCTGCTCCCCTCATCCAATTTGTGCTCCCATAAACGCAATGTTCACATCTCACTTCTCAGCAAAAATATGAGATGTGTTGAGTGAATTCACATTAATAATATTTTAGCTAACAACACTTCGAAGAGCTCCACAGACCATTTACCAAGGAAACTAAATTATTTCGAATGCTTGTGTCAAAATAAATGAACCAAGGCTTTTCTGATGTACCAGCCTAACATTTTATTGTGGGTATAAACACAGCTCCCCCCTCTCCAAAATTCAGCAATCCTTTATTAGGTTTTTTCTTCATTAGGGAGAATAAAACATGTCCTCCTATGGATTTTTCCATAACTTCTAGTGGTGGAATAGGGCATCTGTTTCCTAAAGTAATTTAAACTAACATGAAACGCTTTTCTAATAATAAAAAAGTGTCTTAAGAATAACTTAGAATTATTGCAGATGATAAGCAGAATTTATTAAGGTTATGAGTCAAAGAGAAATGTTGTGTTGTTACAATTAAAGAAAAAACCTTTAGAGGTTAATCTTTTCCCCATATTTTGGCTTAGCGATTGAGTTTTTTTTTTTTTCTTTCCTCTCCTAATAGGTTCTCTTTGGTTCCAAGGTATTCCCAGCTGCTGAGAGTCACAAATTCTTTCTGAATAGCAGGGTGACCTTTTCAGAGAGCAGCCAATGTTTGTAAGCTCAAGTACAAAGACAATCAAGTTTACTGACTCTATGCTAGAGGAAGAAGAAAGCTCATTCAAACCAGCCCTCTCTCACTCCCTACTCCCATCCCTACCAGAGTCTCCCAACTCCTTCCTCTTCATCCTGCCTGACCTTCCTGGACCAGTAGAGCGGCCAGCTACAGGGATGCCATAATTCACTCAGGCTCTTTGATGTCTTTAAAATTCTGTCTCAGTTTCCGCTTATCTTTTTCGGGCAAAGAAGCAGCATCTGGCACCTCCAGTCTATGGGATGCGGCTGTCTGCTCCTGGGAAGGAGGATCAAGAGGTAGCCATCCTTGGTTAGGAAGGCAGGTGACCTGGGTTATGGCTGCCGACTGCCGGCCTCCCAGGTTACTTTTGGTCTGTATCTGACCAGATGTCCTCAATTCCCCAGGCCTGAATACACTTAACCTTGCTTCTCCAAACTGCTTTGCATTCCTCACCCACCCCCAGATCCTCTCCATTCTCAGCTCTTAAAAAAAAAAAAGAAATCACAGACACTGCAGTTATCACACATCTTCTGACTGTTCATCACAGCTTTGCATGCTCCTTTCAAATCGTCTCTTCCTTTCTTCCTCTTCTTTTTAACCTCCCAATTCTGCTTTTTGGCAAACAACCAAAGATTTCTCTGTGCATCTTAAAAGAAATATTACAAGACAAACCTTCTGCTGGTAGAGAGCAATGGAATGATTTGCATATATAATCTCTTCCAGTGTCTCCTGCTAGCTAGCATGGGCCTTTTCGTCTCCAATCCTCATCGTCTAACAAAAGAATAAATTACAGCCCTACTGATGGAATATTAAACTGACACTCTTCTGAGGCACTGGGAGTTTTAATGGAAACCAAAGAAAAGTCAAGATTAGACAATTTCTTTTAAATGTATTTCTTTTTTCCTATATGCCCTCTCACGTATTATCAATTTTCTGACCTTATTATTATTCAGTTTGCTAGCTTCCAAATAACACATCTAAAGCTGCTTGTGAGCCAATCTCTCATCAATGGAACTGTACTTGTTGTTAGAGAATTAAGGTATTGGCAAATTGGTTACAAGGTGTTTAGGCTTATAATTTAAAGATTTAGTTAAATTAATAAATGATAGCAATTTCAAGGACTGAATGGATTCCCTTACTTAATATTTTGCCTCCTTCCGATTTCGTTGAGATAGGAAAACTGAAAATAAAGGTGTCTATATAGTGCCATCTAGTGGCAGAGATGTTTAAAAGCTCTGGAGAAGGAAATGGCAACCCAATCCAGTTTTCTTGCCGGGAGAATTCCATGGACCTGGGAGCCTGGAGTTGGTGATTGACAGGGAGGCCTGGCGTGCTGCGATTAATGGGGTCGCAAAGAGTCGGACACGACTGAGCAACTAACACACACTTTCACTGACGGACTGTTTAAATGAACCTAGAAAACTGCTGCTATTAATATTAGGGTCTGATTTTTAGAATCTCCAGGCTTGATTCTAGTTTTGTTTTACCTTCTATCAGTCAGTTCAGTTCAGTCGCTCAGTCGTGTCCGACTCTTTGCAACCCCATGAATCGCAGCACACCAGGCCTCCCTGTCCATCACCAACTCCTGGAGTTTACTCAAACTCATGTCCATCGAGTTGGTGATGCCATCCAGCCATTTCATCCTCTGTCATCCCCTTCTCCTACTGCCCCCAATCCCTCCCAGCATCAGGGTCTTTTCCAATGAGTCAGCTCTTCGCATGAGGTGGCCAAAGTATTGGAGTTTCAGCTTCAGCATCGGTCCTTCCAATGAACACCCGGGACTAATCTCCTTCAGGATGGACTGGTTGGATCTCCTTGCAGTCCAAGGGACTCTCAAGAGTCTTCTCCAACACCACAGTTCAAAAGGATCAATTTTTCGGCAGTCAGCTTTTTTCACAGTCCAACTCTCACATCCATACATGACCACTGGAAAAACCATAGCCTTGACTAGACACAGACCTTCGTTGTCAAAGTAATGTCTCTGCTTTTTAATATGCTCTCTAGGTTGGTCATAACTTTCCTTCCAAGGAGTAAGTGTCTTTTAATTTCATGGCTGCAGTCACCATCCACAGTGATTTTGGAGCCCCTCAAAATAAAATCTGACACTGTTTCCACTGTCTCCCCATCTATTTCCCATGAAGTGATGGGACCAGATGCCATGATCTTAGTTTTCTGAATGTTGAGCTTTAAGCCAACTTTCTCACTCTCCTCTTTCACTTTCATCAAGAGGCTTTTTTGTTCCTCTTCACTTTCTGCCATAAGGGTGGTGTCATCTGCATATCTGAGGTTATTGATATTTCTCCCGGCAATCTTGATTCCAGCTTGTGCTTCTTCCAGCCCAGCGTTTCTCATGATGTACTCTGCATATAAGTTAAATAAGCGGGGTGACAGTATACAGCCTTGACGTACTCTTTTTCCCATTTGGAACCAGTCTGTTGTTCCATGTCCAGTTCTAACTGTTGCTTTCTGACTTGCATATAGGTTTCTCAAGAGGCAGGTCAGGTGGTCTGGTATGCCCATCTCTTTCAGAATTTTCCACAGTTTATTGTGATACATACAGTCAAAGGCTTTGGCATAGTCAATAAAGCAGAAATAAATGTTTTTCTGGAACTTTTGCTTTTTCGATGATCCAGCGGATGTTGGCAATTTGATCTCTGGTTTCTCTGCCTTTTCTGAAACCAGCTGGAACATCTGGAAGTTCACGGTTCATGTATTACCTTCTATGGGGATATCCTATCATGGGGACCCTTTTTGGTGTCATTGAGAAAGTTTTAATCTGCTTAGTGGAGAGCCAGAAAAACTCTGAAAATCCAGAAGAATTGCTGCTGCATTGCTGTTTTAACTTTAAACTTTCTTGCCACTCCACTTGTGATTGTAAAACAGATTCTGCTGAGAAGAGAAAAATGTTAATAATCTAAGAAAACAGCAATGATCATAACCATTGAAAATACAAAGATGCTCTCCTCTTCCAGCTCTTCTCACTTAAACCTATTGTTCTTAAATGCTAACTATGTGAATATGTACAAAGGTTTAATTAGTTATATTTATGAAAGAGAGACGCTTTTACGCAGATAAGACCAGAGTTTGAGAAGCTGCCCCCTGCTAGCAAAGTTCAGAATCAATAAACAACCCTTCCCCCCACACACATATAGAAAGAAAGAAAAAATTAGAAAAAATGAAGCCAAATCAGAAACTATGGTCTAATTTATTTGTGTTTCCAAGGCTCTGCATGCCCTTTTGAAGACTGATCTTGCATTTGGAATTGAGGTGGGCTTTGCTTTGTGGGCTTCTTCCAAGACCAGAATTCTATCTTGCCCCAAAGTCCTTCTGGCTTTCTCAGAGGGCTGTCCTCTGGTATCAGCACTGAGAAGCTGATCAGATCTGCATGCGTCAGTAATCACATGCTTCCTAGCCGCTGACAGAGGTTGCTCCTTACCATGCTGACCTCAGAGACCTCAGATGTGTTTCTCAGGCCCTCTTCCTGCTGTGCTTGCTTGCTTTCTGTCTTGATCTTGTGGATAAACTGACAAACACGAATGTCAACTGAAATATAAGACAGGCTGTGCGAGTCTAAAATGTTTTGAATAGGAGGTACTTGAATGAATGACTCAGCCCTCATAGGATGTCTGCTGAGATACATATTTGTTGAATTGGGGTCAAGATCCCTAATTTCCTTAAGTATCCCATCATCGGGGCATTTCTTCTTTTTTTTTTTTTTTTCATTTATTTTTATTAGTTGGAGGCTAATTACTTTACAATATTGTAGTGGTTTTTGCCGTACATTGACATGAATCAGCCATGGATTTACATGTGTTCCCCATGGGAAGACCCAGAGGGGCATTTCTTCTTAAAGAAGTTTGGTCTTCCTGTCATGGTTCCCTGACATTTACAAAAGGACATCTTTGGTCTTAATCTTTTCTTTTTTTATTAATTTATTTTTAATTGGAGGATAATTGCTTGACAATGTTGTGTTGTGTCTGCCATATATCAACATGAATCAGCCAGAGTTTATACATATGTTCCTTCTCTTCTGAACCTCCCTCCCACCGCCCCCTTAATCTTTTCTTCACTGAGGTGCTCTTAACTCTGAAAATGAATACAATGAAAATGAATGTTTCAGGGTAGAGGCTTTTAGAACAGGGATTTTACTATCATTTTGCCATGTTAATTAGAGAGTAACTGAATGAGGTACACCTGTCTAAAGCAGTTTTCAGTTAAAAAGAACTCAAAACCTCTGTTCTGAATTTTGGCTAAACTACTATAGAATTTGCCTTTTCAGAAACAGGATGCTAGTCTCTTGATCTCTGTGGTTTTAGAATCCCTCTACTGCTCTAATTCAAAGGCTTCCATTTTGTTGATGGCATTAGCAGTAGTCTCATAATTGCTGGTTAGAATTGACATGCGGTGAAGTTGAAGTGGTTGTTGGGCAAGTTGTTGTTAAAGAGTCTTAAATTAAATACCAGTTTGGTATCTGGTGTTCTTTGAAAGGGCCAACCTTCCACAGCAGGAATTTTAGTGGAAGAATGCCAAGCGTGCTCACTTTTTGTCTCCCTTCCAACCTACTCCAGTGGTGCCAAGTTTATTACGGGTTAGAAACTGAGCAGGATCAAGGGCTTCATTTCTAAAATGTAATCATTTAATGTTCATATAATTTTATGAGGGCAGTTTAATTGTTTCATAATTACATAACCAGAACACAGCAACGATGCAAAGTGGTGATGAATGCCCTGTCTTACAACCCTAAATATACCTCCCCATGCTGCACCGCCACCCCCCGCTTCAGAAGTCTTAATCAAATCACATATGGAGATTCAATTAAACTAATACCTAGTCTGTGTTGGCATCTCTTTCTCTTCTCTCTGTGTGGGCATTAACTCAGAGTTTTCCTGGGCGTATAGTAAGAAAAGCCTTCCTCCTGTGTCCTTCTGGTTTCTGTTAGTGCTTGAACTTTCTGGTAACCTGTTAGACACTATTTTATGCTGCTCTTAAAAGTAGAACCATGAGGGACTTCCCCGATGGTCCAGTGGTTAAGACTTTGCCTGTCAATGCAGAGGGCGTGGGTTCAATCTCTGGTCAGGGAACTAAGATCCCATATGCCGAGGGGCACAGCCAAAGGTCTGGGAAAAAAAAAAAGTAAAATCATGAGACTCAGTAGTAAGATGCTCCCCTAGGAATCTCTCTCTCTCTTTCTGTCTCTGTCACCCTTCTCAAGAATGTGTGACTAGAGGACACATAGATGCTAAGCTGTGGGCTTCATGCCCTCCCTTCCAAATAACTTTTGTCACATCCCACTCATCATGGAAAGGTGTTTGGAACACAGTACTGGGGCACTGACCCATTTCTGGCACATCATTTTATTAATGAACAAAATAGCACCTAAAACAAATTCTTGCCTGCAGTAGAAGATACCTCCTGAAGAGAGTGGACTAGTTTAACCAGGAACTAGAGCCATTCTCCTTACAAGGAACTTAGGACTGGCAGGAACTATGAGGTTGTTCCAGTTTCATAAAACTAGAAACAAGTTGTGTTAGTTGCTCAGTCCTATCTGACTCTTTGCAATCCCATGGACTGTCACTCACCAGGCTCCACTGTCCTGGGATTCTCCAGGCAAGAATACTGGAGTGGGTTGCCATGCCCTTCTCCAGGGGATCTTCCCGACCCAGGGATCAAACCCGGGTCTCCCACATGGCAGGAAGATTCTTTACCATCTAAGCCACCAGGGATCAGTTCAGTTCAGTCAGTCAGTTGTGTCTGACTCTGCAACCCCACAGACTGCAGCACGCCAGGAGTCCCTGTCCATCACCAACTCCCGGAGTTTACTCAAACTCATGTTCATTGAGTCGATGATACTATCCAACCATCTCATCCTTTGTCCTCCCCTTCTCCTCCTGCCTTCAATCTTTCCCAGCATCAGGGTCTTTTCAAATCAGTCAGTTCTTCACATCAGGTGGTCAAAGTATTGGAGTTTCAGCTTCAGCATCAGTCCTTCCAGTGAATATTCAGGACTGATTTCCTTTAATATGGACTGGTTGGATCTCCTTGCAGTCCAAGGGACTCTCAAGAGTCTTCTCCAATACCATAGTTCAAAAGCATCAATTCTTTAGCACTCAGCTTTCTTCACAGTCTAACTCTCGCATCCATACATGACTACTGGAAAAACCATAGCTTTGACTAGACGGACCTTTGTTGGAAAAGTAGTCTCTGCTTTTTAATATGCTGTCTAGGTTTGTTATAGCTTTTCTTCTAAGGAGCAAGCATCTTTTAATTTCATGGCTGCAGTCACCATCTGCAGTGATTTTGGAGCCCCCCCCCCCCAAAATGCAGTCTGTCACTGTTTCCCCGGCTTCTCCATCTATTTGCCAGGAAGTGATGGGACCAGATGCTATGATCTTAGTTTAGAATATTGAGTTTTAAGCCAACTTTTTCACTCTCCTCTTTCCCTTTCACCAAGAGGTTCTTTAGTTCTTTGCTTTCTGCCTTAAGGGTGGTGTCATCTGCATATCTGAGGTTATTGATATTTCTGTCTGCAATCTTGATTCCAGCTTGTGCTTCTTCCAGCTCTGCGTTTCTCATGATGTACTCTGCATATAAGTTAAATAATCAGGGTGACAATATACAACCTTGATGTACTCCTTTCCCGATTTGGAACCAGTCTGTTGTTCCATGTCCAGTTGTAACTGTTGCTTCCTGATCTGCATACAGATTTCTCAGGAGGCACATCAGGTGGTCTGGTATTCCCATCTCTTTCAGAATTTTCCACAGTTTGCTGTGATCCACACAGTCAAAGGCTTTGGCATAGTCAATAAAGCAGAAATAGATGTTTTTCTGGGGCTCTCTTGCTTTTTCAATGATCCAGTGGATGTTGGCCATTTGATCTCTGGGTCCTCTGCCTTTTCTAAATCCAGCTTGAACATCTGGAATTTCATGGTTCATGTACTGTTGAAGCCTGGCTTGGAGAATTTTGAGCGTTACTTTGCTAGCATGTGAGATGAGTGCAATTGTGCAGTAATTTGAGCTTTCTTTGGCATTGCCTTTCTTAGGGATTGGAATGAAAACTGACCTTCTCCAGTCCTGTGGCCACGGCTGAGTTTTCCAAATTTGCTGGCATATTGAGTGCAGCACTTGCATAGCATCATCTTTTAGGATTTGAAAGAGCTCAACTGGAATTCCATCACCTCCACTAGCTTTGTGTGTAGTAATGCTTCCTAAGGCCCATTTGACTTCCAGGGATAGTAATGGTTTATTATTTACTTGTTTGTTTGTTTTTGGCTTTGCTGGGCCTTCATTCCTGTGCATAGACTTTCTCTAGTTACAGTGAGCAGGGTCTACTCCAGTTGCGGTGTGAGGGCTTCTCATTCGACTGGCTTCTCCTGTTGCAGAGCACGGGCTCTAGAGCTCTCTGGCTCAGTAGTTGTGGTGCTCAGGCTTAGTTGCCCAGCGGCACGTGGGACCTTCCTGGACCAGGAATCAAACCCGTGTGCCCTGTGTTGGCAGGCAGAGTCTTATCCACTGGACCACCAAGGAAGTCTTATTAAGCATGTCCGTGATTCCAAAAATATATTTCTAGAATATCTAGGTTTCTTATAAAAATTTCTTGGGTTTTATGGACGTAATTAGGAAATAAAAGGACATTTCATCTTATGAGACAGCTTCCTACTCTGAGAGCTGTAAGGGACCCACGACCCCATGTTACAGTTCTCATCCAGAGAGGGAATTTTATGCTTCAGGTCCTAAAGAGAGGACTTCCCTGGTGGCTCATTGGTAAAAAATCTGCTTGCTAGTGAAGGAGACGAGGATTTGATCCTTGCGTCAGGAAGATGCCCTGGAGCAGAAACTGGCAACCCACTCTAATATTCTTGCCTGGAAAATCCCGTGAACAAAGGAACGTGGCAGGCCACAGTCCATGGGGTCGCAAAGAGACAGACATGACTTAGCGATTAAAACTACAACTAAAGAGAAGGTGATGGATGGATAGGGATGAACATAGACAGATATTTGTATCTTCACAGCACTAGACTAGAACCCAGGTTGTATTGTCTTAAGAAACGATTTAGCTTTGTATTTTTAAAAAGTGGGGGTGGGGGGGACAGGGTGATTTCTGTGTGTTGGGGATAGGAGTGAGGCAGATGTGTGGGCAGAAACTGAGAAGGAAGGACAGATATTATGGGCTCCACTGGGAAAGCATCCAAGCCTGCTTTAGACATCAGTCTCTACAAGACGAGACCTCAGTGCGAGGCACTATAAATGCTGCTGACAACCTGGGTCTGAGGACTGGGGCACCAGGAGTCTACATGAGGTGCCTACACTGACTGTACGTAATGCTGGGGAACTAGACAGTCTGCAGATAGATCCACCTGTCTGGGAACAGGAGTTCTCTGAGGCCTTGCTATCACCTGTGTACAAATTACAGTGCTATAAAATAGCTCATAGACACTGAAAGGCCCAGGGACCCAGTAATATGAGCGAATTCACCTAGTTTCCCATTAGTGTCACCCAGACCTTTTTGGTCCATTTCAATGTCTTTCCACAATTTTTTCCTACATTGGCAATCATGGAAATAAGAGATTGTTTTCTGAGGCTCCCCTGAAGCCTATTCATCCTTCTATTCATTTACAAATAACTCAATTTAAAAGTTTATTCTGAGAGGGATCAGGTGGAGAGGGAGGTGAGAGGGCGAATCAGGATGGGGAATACATGTAAATCCATGGCTGATTCATGTCAATGTATGGCAAAAACCACTAAAATTTTGTAAAGTAATTAGCCTCCAACTAATAAAAATAAATGGAAAAAAAAAAGTCAAACTCAAAGAAGAAAAGAGTAGAATGGTGGTTGCTTGGAGTTGTTGAGGGGTAGGTAACAGGGAGATATTAGTCAAAGTGTATAAGAATGGTTATAAGATGAACAAATTCTGAGGATCTAATGTACAGCATGATAACTGTAGTTAATAATACTGTACAGTATACTTGAAATTTGCTATGAGAATAAATCTGTGTTCTCACCAAGAAAAAAGTGTGTGAGATGATGAACATGTTAGCTTGATTCTGGTAATGATTTCATAATATTTACATATATAAAATCATCATATTGTACATTTAAATAGGTAAGATTTTTACGTGTCAATTATATCTCAATAAAGTCGGGGAAAATTTCAAAAAAAAATAAATAAAAGTTTATTCTGATCTTCTCAACTGATTGTAGCTCTCTCTTATATTAACAGCTCCACAATTGCCTTGTCTCTCTCTCTCTCTGTTTTTCTTAAATATATATTTTTAAATTTTTTTATTTGGCTGCACTGGCTCTTAGCTGTGGTGCTCGGAATCTTTAGTTGCAGAATGTGAGATCCTAGTTGCGGCATGTGGGGGTCTAGTTCCCAGAGCAAGGATCAAACCTAGGGCCCCCTGCATGCCTTGGGAGGCGGCAGAGTCTTAGCCACTGGATCACCAAGGAAGTCCCTGCCTTATGTCTCTTTTCTGGCAATGTTCCCTTTTACTACCAGTAAATGAAAAAAATTAAACCTTTGGAGTGTGGGCTTTATAATGATTTAAATGAACAGAAGTCCTTCATGGTCATCCTTATGAGATTTTACTATGATTTCCTCCAATGAAATTAGAAGTTTAGAAAAGTTTTCCCATAAAAAATGTGAATAAAAGTTTTTTTTAAAGATTTTTTAGAACGCATTTTATTTTTTGAAGTTCGGGTTAGATCCTGATCACCAGTTAATCATTTATGGATTGGTATTACCTCGAAATCACTTTTAGGTCATTCGGTATGTAAACAGAGAGAGTTTAAAACACTGCCTTCAAAACTAGAAACAATTGCACTGGGACCCAGGAGGAGTTGGCATCCTTGCATGAAAGACACTGGGTAGCAATCATTTATTCACTAAAGGGGTCTAGAATCCCAGATTAAATCACTCACAGTTTTGATTCAATTAGCTTTTGATTCAGTATCTGTGTCTTTAATGACAAAGTTATTCCAAAAAAAAGTTGAGCCCTGGAAAAGTTTTACCTAGCTCAGATTCCCCTCAAGGGAGGATGTGAGTCACACAGTGCTTACACTGGCGAATAAAACCACAGTGCATGTCTGCTCCCTGCGGATTTTAATTTGCAGCAACAATAAGCTGCAAGTAATGGGCCTTAGGTTAAATGGTTGAATATAAAGTTCAAATCAGAATTAAAACATCTTGTATTGAAAACGATGAGGTAAATGTCAGAGGCCAAATGTTCTGAGAAGCCTTACAAAAATGACACTCTGCCACCCCCCCCCCCCCAATCTAGATGGGGCTTCCCAGGTGGCTCAGTGGTAAAGAATCTGCCTGCCAGTGCAGAAGACGCAGGTTCGATCCCTGGGTCAGTAAGATCCCCTGGAGAAGGAAATAGCAACCCACTCCAGTATTCTTGCCTGGAAAATTCCATGGACAGAGGAGCCTGGTGGGCTACAGTCTATGGGGTTGCAAAGAGTGGGACACAACTGAGCGACTGAACACCATCACTTTCTAGATAGCCTGGGTTTATCTCCCCCCACAGATACCTTCGCATGAATCTTTTCACTTGAATTTGTTATTTCAATCCAGTTTGTACCTTGCACTCACAATCCCAGGGGAAAGGGACAGCAAATATGACCAGGAGAAAAAATTAAGTTGTCAAAGCATGAATTTGCCAATTGATTTCTCCCCACTTGCATCTCTAATACAGTGCTCCCTGCCTTTCTCCCTCTTAATTTATTCTTTCATGCTTATGTTGTTGTACTTATTCATTCATGTTTATTTAGTCATTCCTTCAACCAACAAATACCATTGTTGAATCAAGGTATAGAATAGAATCTCAGCTATTTCTTACTGGAGATGCTATTGGCATTTTGGGAGAGAAAGATCTTTTTATTTATTTGTTTGGCTGTACTGTGTCTTTGTTATGGCACACAGGATCTTTAGAGGATCTAGTTCCCTGACCAGGGATTGAACCCGGGCCCCTGCAGTAGGCACTCAGAGTCTTAACCACTGGACTGCCACGGAAGTCCCTGGGGGAGATAAATCTTTGAGATATTCTTGTGCTGGATGGTCCCATAGACTGCAAAACATTTGTCATCTCTAGGCTCCATCCACAAAGCAGTTTGTTCTCACTCCCTGAGTATCCTAACCCACTCCCCACTTCCATTTCCAAACATTGCAGAAGAACCTGGGTATGATGTCTCATGGGAGGGTATCAGGATGAATAAAACAAGGTTGTGGGCCTCGAGAAGTTGGCAACCTCAGAGAAAAGCAGATGAGTAAATACAGTACAGCTTGACACGTGATATGAGAAAAATAAACACAAACTAATGACTCCCAGAGGTATTCAAGAAGGCTTCTCAGAAGACAAAATGTCTGAGCCACGTCTTGAGACCAAATAAAATGTTTGAGAACAAATAAAAATGAGCTAGACGAGGATTTCTAGGCATCGCAAGAGGCCCAAGGGTCATGCCAGAGTTCAGAAAAGTGCTTTGAAAGAGCTACTTGCAAATTCATCATGACTGATGCATGGAATTGGAGTTGGAGAGAGCATGACTAATAAGCTAGGAGGTGTGATTGCAAGGAGGCTGTCACAGGCTAGGCTCCAATACTTTAGACTTTATCATGGAAGTGACATCATTAGGTCTGAATTTCAGAAAGGTCACCCTGGAAAGGACTCTGGGATGTAGATTAGAGGAAATAAGACTGGAAACAAGGAAATCTATTTTATGAGACTGCTGGAGTAATTCAGGAGAGAAATGAAAAGTACTTAATGGATTTAGGTGAATAATACATCAATGGATACAGTAAGGACTGCCAACACCCTCCAGTCAAAGACCACCAGATACATATGTTTAGTTGAACAAGTTGATTTTACTACTCACTGCAAAGGAATGTGAATGCTCACCATGAGGAACCAAGGGGTGTTTGCATAAGAGGGTGTTAGAAGGAAACTATTTATTGGATTTGAGCTTTATTGGATTAGTTGGGTAATTTGGGGAAAAGTGTAAGGAAATGAGGGGTTTACTCACTACGAAAAAGTGAGGGCAATTCTATGCTTGGATGTCTCAATAAATTATATCTATTGGGAGGGCAGCCTAGAGGGAAGATTGTAAGGAGGTAGTAGTCACTCTTATTAGCTGGAGGAGGGTGATGATTGATATTGTGTGTATTGCAGGGACCTTACTTTTGTCTCACTTTATTATGGTTTCCACTGTGTGAAGACATCAAATGTTTGGTTGTGTTCAGTGGCATGAGTTGGGGTGAGTCTTGTTTGTTTTTTGAAGAAAGACAGTTGACCAATAAGCCGAGGAGAAGTGCTCAGTAGAGAGTGAACTGTGAAGGAGGGAGAATAATGCAATGAGAATCCAGCAGACAGTAGAGATCAACATTTTCATTTGTGAATTACACATAATTGTTTAATTTCTTCTAGTAACACCCATCAGTCAAGATAAAGGGCAGTGGAGGACACTGTTAGTTACTTCTTTAGTGTGTTATTTCCCTCTTTCTAGTAGCTACTGATTTCTATTTGGGATCCATGAGATTCTAGGGAAACTAATTCCCTTTCCAGCACCAGTATGGGAACACAGAACAGAATTGAAGATTATCAGTTTATCTGAATTACCTGGCCAGAGTGACTGGCTCAGTGGTGGGCACACAACCTAGGACTTTTACCATGAGTGCTGGGACACATATTTGTTTTTTCCCTGCTGGATATGATGGGAAAAATATATTATTTCAAAATTTTAGAACCCTAAGGCTTCCAATGGCTTCCCAGGTGGCACAGTGGTAAAGAATCTGCCTGCTGATGCAGGAGACGCAACAGACATGGGTTTGATCCCTGGATCAGGAAGATTCCCCAAGAGTAGGAAATGGCAACCCACTCCAGTATTCTCGCCAGGAGAATCCCATGGACAGAGGAGCCTGGTGGGCTGCAGTTCGTGGAGTCACAAAGAATCAGACATGACTGAACAACTGAACATGTACAAGGCTTCCAGTGGGATAAAGTAGATCACATACCAAGGAGCAGGAACAAGCATGACATCAGAATTCTCAGGAACACTGCTCACCAGAAGGCGCCTGGCCTGAGAACAAAGCCAACCCCAAGGAAGGCCGCATGAAATGACAAAGGGAAGCTTGCTGTTGCTCACATCATTTGAGCTCTAAGATGAAGCAGTGTTGGAAGGCAGTTTTACCTTCGGTCTTCTCAGTTCAGATGCCCTTCATTATTTACACAAGTGTGTGTTCATCTTCCCGTTAGTTGTTATCTTGTCTCCAGCATAACTAAGGTAAGGAGTGAAGAAGGCTGAGGTGCAGGTTGACCCAGGATTACCACTGAGTTTGAGGCAGGCATGTGCCCCAAGAATTCAGGGAATTAAAAGTCACCGCAAAGGACTTCCTTGGTGGTCCATTGGTTAAGAATCTGCCTTGCAATGCTGGGGATGCTGGTCGAAAGATCCCCAAGTGCTGCCACTAAGACCCGACACAACCAGATAAATAAATACTAAAAGAAAAAAAAAATTTTAAGACTGAAAGAAAATGAAAAACATTTTCTTAAATGAAAATATTTAAGAAAGAATGATAAGTGAATGTAGACTCCATAGGCTTAAAAATATCTGGTCTTCCTCCACTAAAATTTTCCTTTTCTCTGTCTTGTCTTATAGGGCCAGAGTCCATATTTTTCATGCTATTATCTAATTTGATTAAAATCAAATAAAAACTATTTATAAGTATTGCAGCGTTAAATTTTGTGAGAATACAGAAGTCTAGGTTCCTGTTTCTAGTCCTTCTGCTATATATAGTAAGGGTGTTAACATACACACAGGGGCTTCCCAGCTGGCCCTAGTGGTAAAGAACCCACCTGCCTTGGCAGGGGACGTAAAAGGCACAGGTTCGATCCCTGGGTCCGGAGGATCGCCTGGAAGAGGGCATGGCAACCCACTTCAGTATTCTTGCCTGGGAAATCCCGCAGACAGAGTAGCCTGGAGGGCTACAGTCCATGGGGTCGAAAAGAGTCAGATGTGACTGAAGCGACTAAGTACGAACACACACACACACACACACACACACACACACACACACACACACAGAGCACTCACCCATTCACTTATTCAACTCTTAAAAAGCAAGACAAGGCAAAATGTGAGAACGGCCTCAAGTGAATTTTACAGATGGCAAGTGCAATGGGATTTGAGAGGACATAGAAGGCAATCTGTGCAGTTCAGCTAATGTGGGGTGATTAGAGGAAATTCCCCAGGGCTCCCTTTTCTCTCATTTAATCTGTTAGCGTGACAGGGGGCAGCAGGCTCAGTCTGTTTCTGATGTGATGGATGAGGAATCTTTTACTGGCTCTGTGACCTTGAGCAAGTCACTTAACCCCTTAGAGCATCATCTTTTTTATGATAAACCTTTTGATTGTAAGTCCCTACTTCTTGCTCAGGATTTATTGCTGAGATGCAAAATCATAATCGGAAACAAAGGATGTTAAAGTAACTTCCAAACTGGAAAACACCAAAGAAAAGTAGGCAATGATGGTGATAATGAATGGTGGACCTCAGCTGGTCTAGAGGTACCCTGACTATGATACTATTTACTATGTTTTGCTTTGTTTTTGTCTTTGGTCAAAAATCTAAGTATCTAATGGTGGCAGTTTTAGAAGACTTGAAAAGAACAAAGCTGTGAAGAAGAAATTGCTACACAAGTCGTAACATGTACCTCTCTGTCATCTCCATTTGGGGGCAGGTCCATTGGGCAATGATGTAAATTTTTAGGAAGGGTTTATTCAGCTGCATTTTATCCGCAAACCTAAAACTGGGATCAGGAAACAGATGTACACGAACAATGACCTTTTCTATTTGGGAGCAAAGAAAGCTTCCATTCAAATGAAGTTGTTCATGTGTCTCTGCTCTTGTAAACTTCGTAAGTTAATTTCTTCACATTAAAGGCTGAGCAAATTAGGAGCAAATTGCCAACAGCAGCAAGGATCCAAATCCACATACACATTGAAGGCAAAGCAGTCATAAGGGTTATAGGGGAAATGAGGTCCTCAAGATCCTGGCTGTCTTCCTCCTCCTTCTTTAACTTAGGCCAAGATAATTTCTCTGAGTCTTACTTCGTTTTTCTGAGCTGTGTGTTTCAGCCTGTTCTCTTGCCTTCTCCTCTGGCTCTGTGCTGGTCTTCTTGTCCACTCCTGATCTGCTTACAGTAGAGAGCAATTGTGCAGCTCCCTTTAGTATCCCCCTTTCAGAGCCCTCACTTAACGTTGTGCTTAAAAGCAGGAAGGAGCTTCCCAGGTGGCGCTAGTGTTTAAGAGTCCACCTGCCAATGCAAGGGATGTGGGTTCGTTCCCTGGATCTGGAACATCCCCTAGAGTAGGAAGTGGCAACCCACTCCAGTATTCTTGCCTGGAGATTCCCATGGACAGAGGAGCCTGATGGGCTACAGTCCATGGGGTTGCAGAGAGTCAGATGCAACTGAGCACAAAAGCAGGAAGTTTTCCGCGGCTTAGTCTTCCTTCCATCTGAGAACCAGGATGGGTCACTCGGGGTTTAGGGAGGGCTGTGCTGCATAGCGTGAGTGAGCTATAGAAGAGAAACCCACATTCTGGACACGGAAGACATGCCAGAATTCTGGTTTCTTTGGGATTTCAGAATAACAAAAAACCTCAGAAAGGGAGGGCCACTGACTAGTGCAAGTTCCAGTTCTCTCTGCTTCTAGAGGTAACCAAGCAGCTACATTCAGGCTCAAAACAAAGAAATTCTTGAGGGATATTGTGTAACCTTATTACAGTCTAGCCTGATATCAATTTCTCAGTCGTTTCAGTGGGTAGAGATATGCTTTAGGCTTTGTTGATCACCCTTTTAAGTCTCTCAGAAAATTAAGATATGCAATTGAAACCCTCAGAATAAGAACCAGCCAGCATTCAAAAGTGCAAACAACAGAGCCTGCATTGTTTAGTTTAAGCCTAAAAGGAATGTATTAAGATGTTGGGCGCCTTACAATTTCTGAGAGAACCTTTATAATTGGGTTTATAGGCTACAGGGCCTGTAATAATTGGCTACTGGGTTATCCAGTAAAGACTGTATCTCTCTTGCTTCTGGACAGAGGAAAAGAAGCTTGTTCTTTTGCAGTGTCAACAATGAATATGCAACTCAAGTTCTAGGACCTTCACCCTAATTACCTTTGAAATCTGAATGCTTTTTCTTTTTAAACTTTATTTCCATTTCTTTACTTTTTATAAAATATATTTATTTTTTATTTTGCAGTAATTATAGATTCCCAGGAAGCTGCAAAAATAGCTCAGGTAAGTCCCTTATACCCTTCACCCAGTTCCACATCTCCCCAATAATTACATTTTATAGAACTATGCCGTGCTGTGCTTAGTCACTCAGTCATGTCTGAATCTTTGACCCCATGGACTGCAGCCCACAAGGCTCCTCTGTCCATGGGGATTCTTCAGGCAAGAATACTGGAGTGGGTTGCCATGCCCTTCTCCAGGGGATCTTCCCAACCCAGGGATTGAACCCAGTTCTCCCTCATTGCAGGTGGATTCTTTACTAGCTGAGCTACCAGAAAAGCCCTTATATAACTATAGACCTGTGTACAGGTCTGTGCAAATGTATAGATTTTTTACCATCTGACTCACCAGGGAAGTCCGGAATACCGCAGTGGGTAGCCTAACCCTTCTCTAGGGGATCTTCCTGACTCAGGAGTTGAACCAGGGTCTCCCTCATTGCAGGCAGATTCTTTACTAACTGAGCTACCAGGAAAGCTCTTATATAACTGTAGCACAAATCAAATAAGGAAACTCACTTGGTACCATCTATGGCCCTTATTCAGATTTTGTCACTTTTACATGTGAATTCATTTATGTGTCTGTGTGTACCGGTCTGTGCAAATGTATAGATTTGTATAAGCATCCCCGGAATCAAGGTACAAAACTGATCCATCACCATAAAAATTTTCTTTGTGCTATCCTTTCATAGTTATACCTACTTCTTCCTGTTGCTAACCCCGGCAACTATTAATCTGTCTTCATCTCTATGTTTTTGCCATTTCAAGAATGTTAAGTAAATGCAGTCATGTATGATATTTTAAGATTGACTTTTCCCCCCACTGTTTTCACTCAGCTTATTGCCCTTCAGATCCATTTAAATTATTGTGTTAGTTAAGAATGAAAAGTTAGTTCCGTTTCATTGTTGAGTAGTATACCAAGGTATGGATATAACATAGCTTATTGAACAATTCACCCACTGAAAGACATTGTGGTTGTTTCTGGTTTGGAACTTTTACAAACAAACTTGCTTTGAATATTCACGTAGTTTCCCTGATCCACTTTTAAACCAAGGTCTTCATCACATTGACCCACTGACCCAGTAGAGATAGATCTGCTTGATAGAACCCAGATCAGAGTTTGTGCCCAAGGTTCCTAACAGACCTCCCTTATCATCATTAATCTGTATTGGTCATTTAGTATGATTAGTACAATTTCAAACATATACAGAGTATATATAATTTTTCCCCCAATTATTTTTATTAGTTGGAGGCTAATTACTTTACAATATTGTAGTGGAAAGTATATATAATTATATATATATGATTTTAACATATACAAACTAGAAATATATAGAGATTTTAACATACACAATAATTATGTACATATACAATTTCTAATATATACAAAGTAGACAGAAATGTAAAATGAATACCCATGAGCATCACTGAACTTCAACAGTATCGTGATTCTGCCAAGTCTTTCACTCATATCTCCACCTGCTCTCCCTACAAACACTTGATTATTTTGAAACAAATCCCCAAGCTATAATTTTATCTGTGAATATTTCAGTATGTATCTCCAGAAATGAAGAACTTAAAAAAAAAACATAACTAAAATGTCATTATCCCAATGTCATACTCTGGGTTCCTCCAGAAACTCGTAATATAACAAAGACTTGAATGCAAATAGTCTGTTTGAGAGAAGGAGCCCCATTAGGGAAAAGGAGGAAGTGTGACGAAAAAGGGAAGGCTGTAAGTTAAACATGGGGAGAAAGCTGCTCTGGTAAGCATTAACTCCTCAGCACTTACAGACAACCAAGGGCTGACCAAGACTTCAGCTGGCAGAGAAAGCCTTCAGGGAAGAAATGCAGATGCAGAGAGCAAAATTCTGGATAGCATGCACCTTACTAGTAAGGGTGAATGACTATGGGACCTGGGAACTTACTCTACACAGGCATAAAAACACTTTAACAAGTAATCAGCCAGTGTTCAGATTTCGCCTAGTGTCTCATCATTTTTAGCATCTTACGTGTCCAAATTATGATCCAAATCAAGTCCATACATTGTAATTGATTTATACAATTTGTTTGAAATTTCAGACTGATTTATTTATTTAAAAGATTTGTTTATTTTTGGCTGTGTTGGATTTTTGTTGCTGCGTGAGGGCTTTCTCTAGTTGCGGTGAGCAGGGGCTACTCTTCGTTGCAGTGTATGGGCTTCTCACTGCAGTGGCTTCTCTTGTTGCAGAGAACAGGCTCTAGGATACTTGGGCTTCATTGTTGCTGCTCTTGGCCTCTAGAGCTCTGGCTCAGGAGTTGTGGCACATGAGATTAGTTGCTCCGCAGCATGTGGGGGTCTTCCCAGATCAGGGATGGAACCTGTGTCCCTTGTGTTGCTAGGCAAACTCTTAACCACCTACACCACCGGGGGAGCCCCTGAGTTATACAATTTTTAAATCAATTTTCCTCTTTTTATTTTGAAAACTTTAAACATGCAACAAATTTGGAGGAGTTTTACTATGAACTACAGTAAACATTTTTAGTATACTTCCCTTATCACATATCTATCATCATTCATCTTTATCTCCAAATTATATTTCTTGATACATAGTAAGTAGCAGGCATTAATTTACACTTAAATATTTTGGCATAAAATCATTGCTAAAGTTCATATTATTTGCTATTTTTTTTCCTCTTGAAGTAACATTTAAACAATGAAATGCACAAATTTTAAGTGCATATCTGTTGTCTTGACAATGCATACAGTTTTGTAATCCACACCCCTGTAAAGATACAAAATTTTTTTTTTTTACCAACTTGGAAAGTTTTCTTATACCCTTTCCCAGACAATATCTATCCCTAATTCTTCAAAGGCAGACCACCTAACCCAATGTTGTTTATAATGTTTTCTAATTTTTCCTTCTAATGTCTGTAGGATCTAGAGTGATGACTTCACTTTCATTCCTGATACTGGTAATTGGGGTTCTTATTGAGAGATAATTACCCATGGGTCTCTGTTACCTGAAAACTAGGTTTACCTCTTGATGGATATTGAGTCAAAAGACACAACCAGGCTAAAGAGCGGGAAAAAGAAGAATTTATTACTTGCAGCAAGTAAGAAGAATACCAGGAATTTTCCCCAAAGCACCATCTCCCTAAATAGCAAAATTGCCAAGGGTACATGTATATTCAATGAAGGGATTGGGATGGCATATTCATATTCCTGAAGGGGCTTGAGCAGAGGAGAATTCAGCACAGAACTGGGGCAGCGGTTAAGAGAGTCCAAGTTTGGTTGGCTGAAGCAGTCGGGAGGATCAGAAAAGGTCAGCCTTTGTCATTCCTTAGGTTCCAGTTGATCTGGTGGTTGAAGGCTGGAGGGAGCTTGAATTCTGCAAAGGAGCTCAAGCATGCCTCAGGTTAGTCATTACCATTAACTGGTAGTCTTTACAACTGATTTATTATCTCTGCTATTTTCACTTCTCTTCCCTGATATTAGTAATTTATTCCTGCATTCTTTTGTTCCTTAAAATTATAATCTCTGAGCCCTGTTGAAGGACGAGCACTGTGCAGGCTTAGGTCACAGAGTGGCTTAGGCCCAAAATGGCTTCTCTTGTGTAAAAAACTCTTTACCTGGTTCTTTGTACCCAGGAACCCCCACCCTATCTACTTATATGTCTTCATGTTTCTGCACATCTTGTGAGGAGGACACTGACAGCCTTTGTCCTCCACTGTCTTCTCAAGGTCATTGTGTTGGTATAGCAAACAGCCTTGGTAGATAGCAGTAGTGGCTTTCTCTGGAGCAGAGGACATGTTTGTTTACTATTTAGTATAATAAAGGCAATTTCTGCTTCGGGGATAAAAACAGGTCTACTTGCAATATATTTTAAAGTACTGTTTCCCTAAGCTTGGAGTTCCTTAGCTGGGATGCTGACTCACTAACATTTGTAACACCTACCTGAGCCACTCTGTCGTTCTTGATGGATTTGGGGACCAAAAGTGAAACTGTGTACCTCTGATTGGGAGTTGAAGCCACTCACCAGGACTTGAACCCAGCTGAAACCCAGACTGAGACTTGAACCCACAGTCTTTTCATTGAGTTCACACCAGGTCTCAGGACTTAATGAAGCTCAGGTTCTTGATGTCTCATTGCAAAAAGAATTCAGTGAGAGACAAAGTGATAGGTAAGAAGTGGATTTATTTAGAGACAGACACACTATTCAAACTGAGTGTAGGCCATCTCAGAAGGCAAGAGTGGCCCTGAAATATGGCATGGTTAATTTGTATGGGGGCTCCCCTGGTGGCTCAGACAGTAAAGAATCCACCTGCAATGCAGGAGACCTGGGTTCAATCCCTGGGTTGGGAAGATTCCCCGGAGGAAGGCATGGCAACCCATTCCAGTATTCTTGCCTGGAGAATTCCATGGACAGAGGAGCCTGGCAGGCTACAGTCCACGAGGCTGCAAAGAGTTGGGTACAACTGAAGTGACTTAGCACAGCTCACAATCCTCCTACTTATCAGCCTATGAAATTGCCCAGCCTATAAAAACATGTTGTATGCTGTGCTTAGTCACTCGGTTGTGCCCAACTCTTTGCAACCTCATGTACCATAGCCCGCAAGGCTCCTCTGTCAATGGACTTCTCCAAGCAAGAATACTGGAGTGGATTGCCATGCCCTCCTCCAGAGAATCTGGATGTGATGCAAACATAATGCTCATTCCGTTGGCCATGCCACCCCACCCTCTAGATGGTTATAGAGCAGCGGCATGAGCTCCCTGGGTTATACAGCAACTGCCCACTAGCCATGTGTTTCACACGTGGAAATGCATATGTTTCAATGCTACTCTCTCAATTTGTCCCACCCTCTCCTTCCCCTGCTGTCTCCAGAAGTCTGTTCTCTAGGAGATTGATTTTTGGTTGCTCTTCCTTACTAACATAAGTATTGAAAGTTATGAATTTCTGTATATGAGCACTACTTTAGTTGCAGCATACAAATGATATGTTGTATTTTTATTTTTGTTGTTGTTTAGTTACTAAGTTGTATCTGACTCTTTTGCCACTCCATGGACTGTAGCTCACCAGGCTCCTCTGGCCATGGGATTCTCCAGGCAAGAATACTGGAGTGGGTTGCCATTTCCTTCTCCAAGGGATCTTCCCAACCTAATGATCAAAACCAGGTCTCCTGCATTACAAGCATATTCCTTTTTTATGGCTGAGTAATATTCCATTCAGTATATATGTTCCACACGTCTTTATCCATTCATCTGTCAATGGACATCTAGGTTGTGTCCATGTCCTAGCTATTGTAAATAGTGCTGCTATGAACATTGGGGTACATGTGTCTTTTTCAATTATAATTTTCTCAGAGTATATGCCCAGTAATGGGATTTCTGGGTCATGTTGTAGTTTTATTCCTAGTTTTTTAAGGGGTCTCCATACTGTTCTCCATAGTTGCTTTATCAATTTACATTCCTGTCAATAGTGCAAGAGAGTTCTCTTTTCTCCACATCCTCTCCAGCATTTATTGTTTGTAAATTTTTTGATGATGGCCATTCTGACTGGTACTAGGTGATACCTCATTGTAGTTTTGATTTTCATTTCTCTAATAATTAGTGATATTGAACATCTTTTTATCTGCTTATTGGCCATCTATATATCTTCTTTGGAGAAATATCTGTTTAGGTCTTCTTCCCATTTTTTAATTGGACTGTTTCTTTTTCTGATATTGGACCATATGAGCTATTTATATATTTTGGAGATTAATCCTTTGTCAGTTGCTTCATTTGCAATTATTTTCTCCCATTCTGAAGAATCAATATTGTGAAAATGACTATACTACCCAAAGCAATCTACAGATTCCGTGCAATCCCTGCCAAACTACCAATGGTATTTTTCATGGAACTAGAACAACAATAACAAAAAAATCACAGTTTGTATGGAAACAAAAAAACCCCTGAATAGCCAATGCAATCGTGACAAAGAAAAATGGATCTGGAAGAATCAACCTTTCTGACTTCAGACTATACAACAAAGCTACAGTCATCAAGACAATATGATACTGGCATAAAAACAGAATTACAGACCAATTGAACAAGATAGAAAGTCCAGCAATAAACCCCAAAACCTATGGGCACTGTATCTTTGACAAAAGAGGCAAGAATATACAATGGAGAAAAGACAGCCTCTTCAATAAATGGTGCTGGGAAAACTGGACAGCTACTTGTAAAAGTATGAAACTAGAACACTTCCTAAGACCATACATGAAAATAAACTCAAAATGGATTAAGACTTAAATTTAAGGCCCAAAACTACAAAGCTCTTAGAGGAGAACGTAGGCAGTACACTCTGACATAAATCAAAGCAAGAGCCTCTTTGACACCTCCTGGAATAAGGGAAATACATACAAAAAATAAACAAATGGGACCTAATGAAACTTAAAAGCTTTTGCACAGCAAAGGAAATGATAAACAAGATTTGACTGATTTTTTTTTTTTAAACATTGAACTGATGGCCATTATAACTCATTCTTGAACAAAGTTAATCTAACACATGTATTTTCTCCTCAAAGCATCTTACAGACTTCTTGGGCTTCGGAACACTTCAGCACTTCATATTGGGGGGGCCACTTTAAAGAAAAAAGTCATCCATAAAAAGCACAAAAATGCAAAAAACATGGCAATATAAAATGACACCTATTTGCATCTTGAGAGCTAAAACAGGAAGGCAGAGCGTTGTCTTGTTTGAGCCCATCTGGAATGTGCTGAGAACACCTGGAATAGGTGACTCAGAGTTTCCGCTGCCCTGAATCCCTGAATGTGTGTATCCCTGAATGAGTGGGAAAGCTCTGAGTACTGATTTAGGGGTTACACATAAATTTTAGCCCACTGGTAAATTCACAAATACAGAATCTGTGAAAACTGACAGCTGACTATATTTCCTTGAACACTTTCCCTTCCTTCCTGAAATTTTGAGTTTCCAAGTGGCAGCATTCCCATTGAAGATCTTTAGCATTTCTTGTGGGCCAGTTCTGATGGCAGTCACTTCTCTTAGTTTTTGTTTCTCTAAAAATATCTTCATTTGCCTTCATTATTGAGGGATAATGTCTGGGTTGACAGTTTTCTTTCTTCTGCTTTTTAAATATACTGACCTACTGTCATTTTCATAGGTGGCACTGTGGTAAAGAACCTGCCTGCCAACGCAGGAGACACGAGAGATGCTGGTTCAATCCCTGGGTCAGAGAGATCTCCTGGAGAAGGGAATGGTAACCCACTCCAGTATTCCTGCCTGGGAAATTCCATGGACAGAGGAGCTGGTCAGGCTACAGTCCATAGGGTCACAAAGAGTCGAACACAACTGAAGCCACTTAGGACACATGCACATCATCTTCATGATTTATGATGTGAAACCCATGGTGATTCAAGTCACTCTTCCTTTTATATAATACTACATCTTTCTCGGGGTGCTTTCTGATTTCACTTCCTCTTTGGTTTTCAGCAGTTGGACTATGATGTTTCTGGGCATAGCTGTTTTTGAATTTATTCTGCCTAGGTTCTGTTGAGCTTCTTTGGATCTGTAAATGCATATTTCTCACAATGTTAGTTTCCCTTAAATATTTGCTGATTCTTAATTTTGTGCTCATCTGTGCACAAAAGAGATTAGAACACTATTGTTTGTGGAGGAGGCTGTGTCTGTGGTGGGGAGGAATAAGACCTGTAGCCACACCTGAATACCTGTCTTGCTTTAGGGGTATGAGGAAGGGGTGGGTCATGTTGCTGAACAGGAAGAGCTAGTAGCTAGTGTTGAGGTATAAGAGTTTCCTGATTACTCCAGGTTTCACCTTCCACATGGCCACTGTCCTGTCTTTTAAACTGAAGGTCCAATATTCTACCTGGAGGCAGATATCCCAACTGTGCTCATTGAAGAGGGAGGCTAAGGAAGATTCAGTTAGCTTATCTGCTCCTGCTGTGATAGTCCAGTTAATCACTTGGTGGCTTAGTATGAATTCCTTTCTGCTGATAGCCACCCTGGCTGTGGAACACTTTCGCACTGCTGTTGTCTTTTGTAGTAGTCCTGTCTTGTTTTGGGGCTGTTACTACTTTCTACTGTCCAATCCAGCCTCCTATTCATCTTTCAGAGAACCCTCCTAAGTTCTGGACCATCAATAGCCAACGTTCTTACTTTCCAATGCACTCATTTATGAATTTTAAAATTCAATTTTAAAGATGCTTTTCCTGCCAGGTCTAGAGATTTGTGGCATGCAGTATGTGCCCAGCCTGCCATTTTAAATCCAACTTGCTTTTCTTCTCCTCCTCCCCAATCCCCTGCCTCCTCTTCCTTCTCCTGCCACTCCCTCTTCTTAAAGAAGAAGTGGTGATAATCTGATTTAATCACATAGTTAGGCAAAGAAGGAACACAAGAAAATCTAAGTTAAGTTGGGCTAAGAAACGAGCGCTACAAATTCTCATAGTAAAGGGGGAATAGTTTGTCCTGATTATAAAAGAATACTAAGCTTCCCAAATCCATAGATTTGATCTCTCACAACTTTTGTTTGCCTCATGTAGGCTTTGAAGTGGTCTTGAATTTCTCCAGTATTTGCCTTGAATTTTTGGATTTATTGGTGAACTCTACTTTGAAGCTTGTGTATTTCTAAAGTTACATCCAAACATTGCATCTTGTGGGTCATTTCTTGGGTCTCCCAATCCCACCCCTCAAACTCACTCATGCAAACATATTCATCCAGAAGATTTCAGGGATATCAACGTTTATTAGGCGCACTAACAGCGGTACTGAGGTTTGTATCAAATCATTAAACTTCATAAGGCCTTTATGAAGGAGGTACTGTTAATCCCGTCAGAGGTGATGAGATTAAGGCCTAGAGTGGTTGTATAATTTGCCTTAGGTCTCACAGCTAGTAATAATAAAAGGAAATTTTTATATTCAGACAGTTTGCCTTTAGGACCTTTGCTTGTACTGCACCCACATATAAAACTAATAAATTTAAAAACAACCCAGTGTGACACAGTAATATTAATAAGCTATAGAACTAGCAGAGAAGAGAGGATAACTGTTAGAAAAGGACATCAGGGAAGGCGTCACAAATTTGTGAGGAGGTTGCCTCCTTTAAGTGAGAATTAGAAGGGTAATTTTCCCATTGCAAGCATGCAGTGGAGACCATAACCCCTGGATCTAAAAGCACAGAAACACCCTAGAGTTATCTAATTTTATCTGCCATTGTACCCTGTCTTCTTTTGGGGAACTATTTGTCATTCTGCTTCAGTTATTTGTTGTTTAGTTGCTAAGTCATTTCTGACTCTTTGAGACCCCATGGACTGTAGCCAGCCCAGGTTCCTCTGTCCATGGAATTTCCCAGGCAGGAATACTGGAGTAGATTGTCATTTCCTTCTCCAGGGGATCTTCCAGACTCAGGGACTGAACCTATGTCTCCTTCATTGGCAGGTAGATTCTTTACCACTGAGTCACTATAGAACTCTAATAAAGGCTGTCAGTCATGATGCCCTTATGCTTCACCTAATTTGAGACAGTTTCAGGGTACATCAGGGGCCCTGAGATTTTTGTGCTTGAGGCAGAGGGCTCAGTGCTGTCTTCCCTAGTGGCAAAGCCGAGGTGGGTGTCAGCAAGCTGCTTCCAGCCAAGTGTTCTTACCTGGAAGGCAATTTGGAGTAAAAGAAAATCAGGTCAAACAATAAAGTTCTCGTCATCTGTAGGCCAGCTGCATTGCTGATCTTCCAGTAGTGATAACCACTCTTGCAAAACCTGAGCAGGTCTGGGTTTTGGTTCATTGCAAGCATACGAATTCTGATATTCTTTCTTCTGTCACCAGCTGAATTTGGGGCAGTACTGCATTCCTTGTCACTGTACAACTTCAATGGTAGCACAATATACTCTGATTATGAAGGATAGCACAATTAACATGGGGAAAGTGGCATTTATGGAGTTTATTGGAAATGGTGTGGTTTAACCATCTGTGATGCTCTGTCTTGGCCTCATCTCAAGCTCCATTCCTGATGCCTGGATTATTTTCCTACTTCTCTGCCTCTAAATCACTGTAATCTTCTAAAGCCATCCTTAGATTCCTTGCTTTAAGCCTAATTTAATTGAAAAAAATTGTTTATTTTTTGGCCATACCATATGAGTTCTGGGTTCTTAGTTCTCTGACTAGGAATTGAAACCAGGCCCTCGGCAGAGAAAGCACAGAGTCCTAACCACTGGACCACCAGGGAATTTCCTAAGCCTACTTTGGAGATTCCAGTCAACTATTTTTCTAAATTGCCATTTTTTTTTAACTTAATGAAGTAACTTTAATTATTGCAAATAAAAATGACAAATTCAACATGATAGAAATTAAGAGTCACCAATAACCCACCACACATAATTGCTACTGGTATAGTTCTCTCTCTTCTTCTATGTGTCAGCACAAAGAGAATTTTTTTTTTTAATGGCTAATTTTGATCTCTTCCTTCACTAACCACATCGCCAATGCATTTTTCATTTCATGTTCCTTTATTTGTACTAGTTCCTAATCATTGCAGTATTCCATCCTGCAAATTACCAGTATCTTTGAAGACATCTAATCTTCCAGGGAAATGGGGAGCAATCTCACACCCCTTGGCTTGCAGTGTTCTTTCTCACCTGCTTCATCTTGTTATCATATACTCATTCTTCCAATCTTAGTTCAAGTGTCACTTCTTTGGGAGCTTCAATTTATCATAGTATTATTTGCAGTTTTTGTACAAGTTGCAAACAATTCTTATGTGTGGGATTATCTGGGTCTATGTAAGTGTTTTGTTCACTAATCGGATCCCTATTGTTTACAAGTGCCTGACACTGGCTATTGTTAAAATGAATGGAATAATTGCAATGGAACTAGGATAATTCCACTGCTGAGGAAATACTTCTTATTTATAAAAAGTAACATCTACCATTTAGGAAGTGTTATTGTGTTTCAGGCACTCTGCTAAGTGCAATATGTCTCTATATAATTACATTTTCACAATGGTAATATGCAGTGTTGCTCCTATTTTACAAATGAGGAAACAGAGGCTTCCAAAAAGCCAATTAACTTGTCCAGAGACTGATAAAATATTTCATCTTTGGTCAGTGCATTTATTTCTATTATTTTACTTGGCATTGCTAGCTTCTTTGTGCATGAATATAAAAGTCGTCATACATAGCTTATTTTCAAAATCACTTCAATGTTTACATTATAAACTAGTTGTTGTTACCTGTCAAAGAAGGGCACCTAGAATAAGGGGCAAAGAGACAGAACGGAGCTAGTTATTCTCTTCACTAACCAGCTGGGTGTCTTCGGGCTTCCACAAGCCAGGCTCCAGAAAGAGTACCGCTGAATGGGCTGTCCCGAAGAAGACATTTAGTTTAGTCCAACTCTGTCGTTTTACAGATGAGAGAGACTCAATGGCTTGTATAACTGACCACGTGGCAGAGCCGCACAGCTGCCTCCTGACTCCTCGTGTTGTTTGTTCTGAGTCACCCAGCCCTCCCCGAATAAACACTGACCGGGCGCCTACTGTATTAGGCATTCCCAGGCAGGGTGTTTCTTTTTCGCTACCCTAGTATCGATTATTGGCTGCTTGCTTTTCCTCCCACATTTTTCACGCGACCATTTAAAAAAGCTGCCCTTCCGTGCGGAGTTAAAGCGGGGGTGGGGTGGTGGTGGTGGATAGTGCCAGCCTGGCGTCAGGCAGAGTGCCGTGAGCTGGTGACTGGCAGGCCCCGGGTCGGCGGCTGGACCCGCACAGCGATGATCTAGGAAGTCCATGACGCCTTCTGACCCAGGGAGTGACCCCCCGGATCATCTGGGTGTGGGAGGGGCGAGGCTGTCTCTCTGCCAGACCGCGCCCTGAGCTTTTCAGTGACCCCGCTGGTAGGGCGTCGGGGAGGAAATTCAGGTGCCAGATGCCTACGCCTTTGCTTTCTGTTGCGTGGTGACCAAGGCATCCGTCCAGGTTCCCAAAGTTCAGTCTCTCCACCAGGGTTTATCGTGAACTGCCAAGTTTCCAGCTATGGGGGCGAACACGGGTTCCCCTTGGGCGACAGCTGACCGCGGGACGGACATTTCCACCACCCCTCGTTGGCTTAAGAGTCCCCGACTGCGGCCTTCCCCCACCCCGTCCCCCTCGGCACCCCCCCCACCCGCCAGCGCCGGCAGTCCCAAGGCCGGCGGGGTCAAGTTCCTTTAGGGCGCCCGGGAAAGGCCACAGTTTCGGTGCTGCCACGCGAGGCCTTCTGGGCAGACATTAGCCAATCCTCAAGAGGCATACACGAGCCCCAGCCAATCAGCGCCCGTCTTATTCCTAGGTCCCGCCCGCGCCGGCCTTTCCTCTCAGACCCACCCCCCCACCCATCCACCCCCCCTTCCAGGCGCCTGTAGACGCGGCTGTAGCTGCAGCCGCCTCCAGAGCTGACCCGGGCCTGGGGACCGGCCTCCACTGGCGCCCTTCGCTTTATCCTGCTGCCTTCACTGAGGATGAGTCCCTGCGCGGCCATGCGCCCACCCCGCGGAGACCACTGGCGCATTTTCATCTAGCGACTGGTGAGGGAGGCTTCGGCCGCGCCCGGCCCTACGGAGCCAGGCAGAGGCGACGGGACGGTGTGATCTTCCCGCAGGGTGCGGGGGACAGCGGGCCGGGGACTCCCCGGCGCTGAGGCCGCCGGGCTCCGCGCGAGGCGGCGCGAGGCCGGCCGTGTGGCCCGGGTCCCCGCGGCCACCTCCCCGCCTCCTCCCCGAGCTAATGAATGGTGTGTGCGGGCAGCGCGCTACGTTGCGGTTCTCCTGCCACGCCCTCCAGCGCCGTCGCGCTGCTTGTTTTTGGTGGTTGTCTCGTGTCACTGTCCCTTGAGCCTTGACTGTGAAGCCATTCCTCGAGGCGCCAGCCCCTTTGCGCGTCTCAGAAGTTTTCGTTCACTCTGGGGATGCTAACGACGAAGTGCAGAGTGAATCGACTGTTCTCTGAAAGGGACCCGTTCTTTTCTTGGGGGATGGAGGAGACAGGATAGAGGGCTTCTGTTCTTGTATCATGTTGCGGATTTCTAAAAAAAAAGTTTTAGTTCAGCAGCGAGATAAGTAACCCAGGATATCCGTGATTCCGGATTTCCAGCGTAGGTAATAAAACGTAAAGGGTGTTCACCAAACAGGTCAGGAAGTAGAAATTGATGTGACACCTTTTTTTTTTGCCCATGCATGAAGGTAGGGGGTTTGAAAGTCGAAATTTATCAGAAATGATAAAAGAACCAGTGTTTGTATGCCCGTGATGTCCAAATTCACATCCTGCCATATATCCTTGATCTTTTCACTGCCCCCCCCCCCTTTTAAACTTTTTAATTTTAATTTTTATTTATTTGGCTGCACCTGGTCTTATTTGGGGCATCTGGGATCTAGCTCCCTGACCAGGGTTGAAACCTGGACTCCCTGCACTGGGAGGCCAGCGTCCTAGCCACTGGACCACTGGGGGAATCCCTGCCCTTTCGAATTTGAATTCCTTGATTTTTATGGATTTTAGAAACTAATATAGGGCAGAAAGAGCTGCTTTCTACAAAGAATTATAGATACTGGCAGAAAGTACAGATATTTAGTCAAAGCAGCTTCTTTCAAGGAATTTTAAAAAATGGCTCTTCTGTTACTTAAATATTTTAAAAACTTGTGTTCACAGCTTTCATTATGCTAAATTGTACCTTATGCTTCAAGACCATAAAGTTCAATAGATCATATTACATAAGGAGCTCAGTGTTACTTGGTTAATTATTATAAATTATTTCAAAGTCTGCTTATTATTATTTTTTAAAATCTTTTGTCACGTCCTATGTCATGTGGGCTCTTAGTTCCCGAACTAGGACCCGGGATCAAATCTGTAACCCCTACAGTGGAGCACAGAATCTTAACCACTGGAGGGACCCCTGAGAAAATCCCTTTATTATCATGCTGCTACTGCTACTGCTAAGTCACTTCATTCGTGTCCGGCTCTGTGTGACCCCCATCCCTGGGATTCTCCAGGCAATAGGGTGATGATTCTTTGCCACCTCCAGAGATGTGCTTGCCCCCTAAAATTTGGGGAATTGTTAAATTGTGAAACTGGATTTTGTGCTAATAAAATGTTGAATTTTCTATCTCTTGTACCCAGAGAATAATTGAGAAAACATTAGAATGAAATACAGTATTGATAAAGCTAAATTATTTCCTAAAGTAGTAAGTCCTGATGTTTTAAAATTAGGTGAAATATTTTCAGGGCTTACAGAAGGAATTTAAAATTTTAAAAATTCTTTGATTATAAATCACCATAATTTGTAGCTTTAGGGAAGTCTTTAGGGAAGATATTTTGATTTTAGAGAGCTCTTTAAAAAAAAAAACCTACTGGTTGAATACATACTATATTTTGTGAGAAATACAAGTTAGTATGGCATTCCCTTCCCTCCCTTCAGGAGCTTAAAATCTTTGTAGGCAAGGTCTCCACTCATAAGGCAAGTTGTTATCATTTTGCAGATGAAGAAATTTGGATTAGGGAGATTAAGCTACTTGACCAGGGTTTTAGATGGTAGGAATCCAATTCTTTCTTTTTTTTTTTTTTAAGTGAAACATGTATTTATTAGGCAGAAAAGAATTGCTCCCTCATGGTAGTTTGAATTACTTTTTAGGAGCCATTTCTTCCGGGTTTCATTTGACCTGTCATTTTGATCTGCCTGGTTCTGAGTCTATATTCAGTATAGCTTAGGAACTTCCCATGTGTGCCTGCTCATCTTTTAGCCAAGATGGAGTCTAGCGCAGAGGCTTATGGGTAGTTGACATCACTTACTGTGAGGTGATGCCTCCTCCCTTTTTGACCTCTAAGGAGCCTTTCATGTGTAGTCTGCAAGGTCTCCTTGACTTCAAGAATGAGGAATAAGTGATCTTTTATATCTTACCTGGGCCGGGGCCCAGACTCTTCCCTTGTCCTGCTTTTATGGAGTTTCTGGTATTTATAGAGTTTCTGTCCACTGGGGAGAAACTGTTCAGTTCAGTCACTCAGTCGTGTCCGACTCTTTGTGACCCCATGAACCACAGCATACCAGGCCTCCCTGTCCATCACCAACTCCCAGAGTCCACCCAAACCCATGTCCATTGAGTCAGTGATGCCATCCAACCATCTTATCCTCTGTTGTCCCCTTCTTCTCCTGCCCTCAATCTTTCCCAGCATCAGGGTCTTTTCCAGTGAGTCAGCTCTTCGCATCAGGTGGTCAAAGTATCGGAGTCTTTGCAGTCCAAGAGACTCTGAAGAGTCTTCTCCAACACCACAGTTCAAAAGCGTCAATTCTTTGGCACTCAGCTTTCTTTATAGTCCCAACTTTCACATCCATACATGACCACTGGAAAAACCATAGCCTTGACTTAACGGACCTTTGTTGACAAAATAATGTCTGCCTCAAATCCCCCCTGAGAGAGATGAACCCCAAGAAATCTTTATTGGGAGGATGAAGGGCAAAGGTCTGTCTTCTCTAGCTTCTTTAGACTGACATGGAGCTCATACAGTCTACCTAGTTGGGGTCATGGAGCTCTTGTTCTGTCTCACCAAGGGACCCGGGTGACTTGTTATTTTGGCAGGATCTATTCTGAGGAGTGGCTGGTATCTCTCCATCACTGTCATCTTGATGCAAAACTGTTATAATTTGGAAGAGACAAACTTAATAATCTAGATTGAAAAAATCAGGGGCCAAGTATCAATAAAATAATTTTTTGTAACCGGGAGCCCAAGCAGGAGTAAGAACCAGGTTACATTTCATAGCAGTTTTGATCCTGGGCTAGATAGAGTCAGAGCTTGGGTTACCCTGTCCAGAGGAATGGAGCTATTTGGTGTGGTCATACACATTTTCTTGTCCTGTTAGCCCAGTATGATTGATGTAGTTGTCACAGACCCAGTTAGAAGTAGTTGGACAAGTGACAATGTGAATGTTAATAGACAAAATTGGTCACATTTCTTTTCAGGAGAGTAAGTCAGAAACCCAGTCTGGCCTTGGTGCTTTGGAGAGACTTGTAGCCAGGTAGCCATTTGTCTCGTTTTATCTAGGTAGGTTTTAACTCTTGATGTGGTATTGACATATAAATAACGAGTGTTATTGGTCCCTGCACATGTGTTTTCTCACCTTGTTAACATATGATTTAAAGCAAATTCATTGTCTAAAAATACAATAATTATAAGAGGAGGCCTTTAAAAAGTAAGGTCGTGGTCACCAGCTGCTAGCAGACATTCTCTTGAGACTGGTTGGTGGCATCCCAAATTTGACGCAGTTCAGAAAACTTAAGTTCTTAGTAATACATGGACTTGTCTGAAGTCACCTCCATAGTAGGAGCCCAATTCTTACGACTACAAGTAAGGGTAATTCTTTTCTGCCACACTATTCTAGTTCTTATTGAAGATTTCCTAACTGCATTTTGAAAGAACAGTTTGGGTAGAGAGAATAGGTAGAATTCACACTGTTTTCTGTCTGTGTGATTTTAGATAGGCTATTCAAGCTTTTACATCAATTTCCTCTTGTAAAGTAAAGGTAATAATATATACAGGGCTATACAGGCTGGAAAGAAGATTAAGTTAGTTCATTTATGTAAAGCACTATGCTTGTCCACGTGGAAGTTCAAAAGATGGTAGACGTAGTGTTTGTAAGCCGTGGACAAGTTGGCAGCCTTGTAGAGGTTTGAGTAAAAACGTTCCAAGCAGGAGGGACTTTAATATAGTTACTCGATTTTCTGATCTATATATATCACTATGTTCCTTTTTCCTTCATAACATTTCTTGGGTACTTACATGTGCATGAATTGTCTCACTGATTTTTCAGAACAACTCAGGAGATAAATAGTTACTCACTTTTTACAGGAGAGAGTTGAAGCTTAGGCGATGGGTGATGTGCCCAGGGTAGTTTATAATTTAATTAGTTGTGTATCTGAGTTACTAGCTCGGTGTTCTGAATTCACAGTCTGAACTTTATGTGCCACATAATCACCAAGTCTAATTGGCATCCTCTTTCTGAGGTCACAAGGCTATTAATGGATTAAATATATTGTTTCATTTTGGTCTTAAATATTTCAGAGACTAGCATGATCAGATTTGTGTTTTAGGAATATAACTGAACTCTTAACCAAGGGTATAAACAGGATTATGAGCCATTGTTGAGGGCTCAGCCTCTACTGACTGGCACTTTGTAGTGAACCAGTCTTCAAGGTTAGCAACTGCCTGTAGCTAGCTATACTCCTCCACTCAATTTCTCATTAACATTTCATCACATGTAAAACAAATTTTTACCTTTAATTTCTGTTTGTTCCTTTTGTTTTAAGTTTGTTTTCTCTGATTTCTAAAGTATTTACCCTCTACTTTTCTTCCTGGCTGCCCAAGCCAGAAACCTAGGAGTTATCACCATATCTAATCAACTCAGGGTCCTAAATATGTTTTTGATTGCTCACTTTCCTTATCCCTAAAGAAAGGCATGTAAGACTGTCTATAATCTAGTGCATCCAGTATATATATATATATATATATGCATTTCTGTTTTCTGAACTTCTTGGAGTTTTCAGAATGGACCAAGGTGATTTTAGTGCTTTTATATTTACTCTTACTTCTGCCTTAAATGCCCACTAACCCCAGGCTGACACATGCTCATCTTAAGTCTTCGTTTATACATATCCTTTGGGAAATCTCTCTATCCCTCTTATTGACTCTACATTCCTATGAGTCACTTGTTGTATCTTTACCATAGATTTTTACTCATGATTTTTTTAGTACTTGCTTAAATTCATCCCCTTTTACTAAGCAGTTCATTCCCCTGTGCTAAACTGACCCACTGATGGTAGACTATGTACTAGATAATAAAGCTTGTTCAGTCAATACAATGTTAAATGAGCTGTATTTTCATTCAAGTATTATCGATGAATATTGAGAGTAGAATTTTTCGAATTATCTAGAGCAACAGTGAAAACTGTCAGTCGCTTAGTTGTGTCTGACTCTGCAGTCCCATGACTGTAGCCCTCTCTAGGCCCCTCTGTCCATGGGATTTCTTAGGCAAGAATACTGGAGTGTGTAGCCATTCCTTCTTCAGGGGATCTTCCCAACCTCGGGATTGAACGCGGGTCTCCTGCATTGCGGGCAGATTCTTTACCGTCTGCGCCACCAGGGAAGCCCTCAAGCTCTACGTATTTTTGTTTTTGCAGCACCTGTGACCTGTAGATGCACTGAGGCAGCATAGTGTTGTAGAAGTAGCTTGGACTTTACTGTGAAATAGATCTGTGTTTGAATCCTGAATCCTAACTCTGTTGCTGATAGTGTGATTTGGGTGGCCTACTTAACCTCTCTAATGTAAAATACCACATCATGAGTACTTCCTTTGCTCTCTTTGCCATCAATAAGTATTGTTTAAAGCATAAGTAAGATTAACACTAGGCATTGGGCCAGGAATTTAGGGGAAACATGAGGGCAGGAGACAGGTGTGAGGATTATGAGCACATAGGTTAAAGTAACATGAAGAGATTGAAACTATCAAAGGAGAGTATGAATTAGGAAAGGAAGACTCAGTGGAACACTGAGAGAAGCCCAACGTTTTGAGTGTCAGGAGAAGGGAAAATGCCTTTGGAAGAAGTGGTGGGAGAGAGAGCCCATGCTTAAATGCTTCAGTGGTTCCCTGTCCTTTCGCTACTGCTTGGAGATGTGAATGTGGTGGTAATGATTCAACAGCAGGGAAGTCAAGTAACATTATCCCCAAGTAATATTTGGTAATTTGGATGTCACTGGTAACCTTAGTATGTACGGTTTCATTGGAGGAAAGTGCTCAGAAACCAGTGACGGAGATACTGAAGACCAAACATGAGCTCTGGGATAAAAGTTTTATCTTTCTGTTATTGAAGGAAGTGGTAGTAATAAAAGCTACTATTTGTGGAATATACATTTGGTGGCAGATACCATGCTGAGCAGCTTCATTTATCATTATAGTAACTCTGTGAGGTGGGTGGCATTGTCTCTGTTTTCAGGTGAAGAAATGAAGGCTTGGAGAGATTATTGTGCTTTGTAGTTACATAATTGGTAACAGCTGGCATTGCTATAGTTGAATTCAAATATGTAGGATTCAGAGAAGTGCTACCTCTTAGTCACTTCCATATTTATGTTCATAGTACTCTGTATGTGCCTCTCTCATTAAATATTGTATAGTATCACTTTTATTTAGATTTAATATTCTTTTTTCCCTTTAAGTGTTTGAATTATGTATCATAACAAATTAGGGAATTCTTTTCTCTTGTACCTTAATTATTGCATGTAGGGTTTGAGTGACTGATGTAAGTGGTTCTTTTCAGGTATTAGGAAGACACTGAAAAATTTTAGACCCTCAAAGGAATTAAGTACTTGTGACTATTTTGCCACCTATCGTGTTTTCCAGTTTAACATTTTAAATTTCTTGAGGCTTTGGTACTTTGTCTTCATGTCAACTAACTACCAAACACTTTGTTAGCTTGTTTACATGTAGTCTAGTGGAAACAGAACTAGAGCTAGAAAGAACTAGGTGTTCTCTAATTCTGTGCTATCATTTCCAAATGGGGAAATCATAATCGTTAGGAACCAGTTAGATTTAGAATTTCTGACTTAGTGTGATGTGAAATGGGAGTGGAAAATATGGATTTGGAATGTTTATGTCTGCTACACAGAAGTTTTTCCTGTACATACATGTAAACTCACCTATGTCCCTCTAAATAGTCATATAACTGTTTTTCCTCTGTCATTCATATAAATACAGAAGTCTCTTGGTATCAGTCAGGTGTTGGTTCTAGGACCCCGATGGTATACCAGAATCCACAGATGCTTAGGTCCTGTATGTAAAATGACTTAATATTTGCATACAAGTATACTTTAAATCATCTTTAGATTATTTCCAGTATCTAAATACAATGTCAATGCTATGTAGATATGGTTAAACCTTGAACAACATGGATTTGAAGTGCATAGGTTGACTTATACTTGGATTTTTGTTAATAAATGTGTACTGCAGTACTACCAAGATCTGCCTTTGGTTGAAATTGCAGATGTGGAACTGTGACTAGGAGGAACCTAGCATAGGGAAAGCTGGCTGTGAGAGGGTCATTGTGTTGTTCAAGGGTCAACTGTAGTTGAAAATGCTGTGTAAATGTAGTTGGTCAGCATGAGGCAAAATCAAGCTTTTGTTTTTGGAACTTTCTGGAATTTTTAAATACTTTCAATCCAAGCTTTGTTTGATTAACAGATGTGAAACTTGCAGACATGAAGGGCTGACTACATACTTAAAATAAAAAAAGTATTTTGGGAACTTAATTTGATACCTTGAAAAGGGTAATTTATGTAGAATTTCTATTATAAAAGCTTTAAGATCTAGGCATTATAGATGGATTGACTGCTCATTTAAAATCCAGAAGACACAAGTACTGAAAGGAGAAGATAAGAGATGATAAATAAAAGGTGATGGAGAAATGCTTAATGTGAAGTAGTCCACTCTAGATATAAAATTTCTAGTATATTGGTGTTTAGTTTTCTAACAGTGAAGAAACTGAAGATAAGTAGTTTATCAAGTGGTTGACAAATAATGTTTGTTTCTCCAGATCTGAAAGGGCAAAGCAAGAAGATTAGCATATTGGATAAAGACTAGAGGCTCATGTATGATGGTTGAGTTTTCTTGACTTGCCTGTGGCCTCTCTAATCAACACATTAGCATTTATGTGTGTTTTTAAGATGTATGTTTATTTTAAAATGTCTCCATGTACCTGGTAAAGCATTCAGAAGAGGTTTGTAGTAAAAAGTAAGTCTGCCTTCCATTTCTGTCTCCAGCCATGTGCTCTTCCCTGGAGCAACCATTATTAACCATTTTCTTGTATGTTCTTCTAAACATCTTTCATGCGTGTTTAAGCATAAACGTGTGCTTACATATACATTTTCTCATAGTGGCATTACACATGCATCTAGTTTTAAGAGACATTTTACAATTTATCTTGCAGGCTATTTCATATTAGAAAATATGTAGCTGCCTTTTTTTTTTTTTGATACATGAACAATCTTTTGCATGGACATACCATAACTATCTTTTAACTATGAAGATTTTTTTCATGCATTGATGCAGTGACTGTTCTTATACTTAGGCCGTTTCACACATGGATATATTTTTACAGGATAAACTCTTAGGAGTAAAATTGCTTGAGTCAGAAGGAATGCATTTTACATTTTGGCAAATATTACTGAATTGCTGTCTATAATAACTGTACTAGTGTACATTCACCAACAATGGAGTAGAGTTTCTATTTCTCCACACCCTTGTCTATACATAGTAATATTAACCTTTTTGATCTTTGTCTTTCTGATAAAATTAGTGTCTCATTGTAGTTTTAATTTACATTTCTTTTCTTTTGAATGAGATGAGTTTCTTTTTAAAAATCCATTTAAATCCACCCCACCTCCCCGTTTTGTGTGAGAAAGTTGGTCATATTATTTGATTTTTATTCTGTTGGTCTCTTACTACTTTGTATAGATGATATATTAAAGGAAAATTTTTCTCCTTTTTTGTCTTTAAAGTTTTTTATGTATGTTTTAAACTGATGGAATTTATTGGAGTTTTATAACTTTTGGATTTTAGATCATATTTAGAGAGACTTTTTGTGCTTTGAGATTATAAAAAAGAGTCTCTTTGTTTTTCTTCTAGTATTTTTATGGTGTTATATCTTATGTTTGACCCATCTGGAATTTATATTGGCATAAGGTATGAAATAAGTATTTATAATTTTTTTCCCCCCAGATAGCTATCCAGTTATTTTGATACTTGTTGTTTGGCATATTTTTAAAAACACTTATTTATTTGGCAGCACTGGGTTCTAGTTAGGGCACGGAGGATCTTTTTGTTGTGGCAGGCAGGGTCTTTAGTTACAAGATCAAGTTTCTTGATCAAGGGTTGAACCTGGGCCCCCTGAATTGGGAGCATGGAGTCTTAGCCACTGCTACTGCTACTGCTAAGTCACTTCAGTTGTGTACCACAAAGTTCCAATACCTGATGTTTAATTAACATCTCCCTCTGTAGTGAAGAGCCTTCCAGGCAGAGAAAACAATGTTAGCACGGTGCCTGGCACTTAGTAAATATTAAGTGATAAGAGTGTTAGTGGTGTTAGTAGTTGTGGAGGTGTTGGTGATAATGATTATTTAAAAATTTTTTTTTAATTGGCTGCTCTGGGTCTTCATTGGTGCACGAGGGCTTTCTCTAATTGCCGCAAGCGGGGGCTACTCTTAAGGGCACGTGGGCTTCGGTAGTTGTGGCTCGTGGACTCAATTGTGGCTGGAGGGCTTCAGAGCGCGGGCCCAGGAGTTGTGGCGCACTGGCTTAGTTGCTTGAGGCTTGTGGGATCTTCCTGGAGCAGGAGTTAAACCCTTGTCCTCTGCATTGGCAGGCAGATTCTTAACAACTGGACCGCCAGGGAAGCCTGATCATTCAGTTTTAAGGGATAAAGTTTTCAAGTGGGATTCCTATAAAGACAGTAGATTTAAGTGTGCTTATAGCTTGTGGAGGTGTAACTGGTTAGAGTGTAGAAATACAGGAGAGAATAATGAAGGTTCTGGAAGAAAAGAGGTGGGTTCCAGAGTAACACACAGTAGTTAACCTTAAACATAAGACTGGAAAACAGGTGAGAGGATGACTGATACAGATACAGAATGTTATAGATGTGAAGGTGATGTTGATGCAAATAACTAGTGACCCATAGTAAGAATAAAAGAGGGTTTTTATTCCAACTCAACTGCAGACGGTAGCCCAGGAAACAATATCTCAGTAACTTGGGAGGAGCCAATATAAACATGAACTTTTTTTTGCTGGGAAATACATACAGTCAAGTGTACATGTTGGTAAAAGAGTACTGCTAATCACAAATGACAGATAGCTCGAGTAAATGATGGTAGTGTTTTCCTGTGTATGGGGAGGTGCGAGAATCTGGTCGTCTTACCTGTCGTGGAGCCTGTAGATCCCCAGTGTAGGATGTTTCATCCTGTTTTTCCCATCCTAAACTTTCCTCAGGGTGACTGTCAGGGGGTTACTGCAGTGGGTTGTGACTCAAGCTTTGTGTTACTGCTGGATGGTGAGCCACACTCTTCTTTAATGGTAAAAGCAGATGTGCAGTGTGTTTGACAGGCCATAAGACAGGCTGTTTTTAGTTAGCATAAATTCAAAGACAAATCATGTATAAGCAAGAATGACCTTTCCATATATCAGTATGTGAAAATTTCTTCTATTAGTGAAAAGTTTTTTTTTTTTTAAAACCTGGTTAACTTTTTTTTTTTTTTTTTTGGGGCAACCATAACAGGGCTGATAATGCAAAACTGTGGCCATCTAAAAAACAATATTAAGGTGACCTCAAAATTCATTTCTTTGAAAGTTACGTATGAAGTAGGGACAGGTGACCACAGTTTCAGGGCTTGAAATCTCCTAAAATGCAGGAATAGCACAAAGTAATACCTCTCTCTTCCTTTCTCTCCTTTCTTCCCTTCCCTCATCTCTCTCACTCACACACAGTCTCTCTCCTGTCAGATGACAAAATTTTTAAAAAATTGGTAACAACTTTGGCCTTCTTTACTCAAGGGGAAACAAGCCATGGATTGCGGGGAGTTCAGTTCTCACTAGCAGTGAGGCAGTCTTCCAAGGGACTTCGGGCGAGAGAGAATTTTGCAGAATGTTGAAAACAGGCAACCCTGAAGCAGGGTGTGCTTGACTAGGAGGTTGGGGATTCCCTGCCGAGGCATGCGGGTCCTATTTTGTGCAGGTAGGTGAGCACACCAGAGCAGAGTTGGAGGATTGGTTGGTGTTAGGTTTCCTGGATAGGTGTATCTGTAAGTGCGGACTGATGAAGGCTTGGGTTTGTGATACGAGCAGAGCCTGATTAAATGAATTAACTTCATCACTCCCCATATACATACCTACCCATAATTCCTGGGTCCTGAAGTAAAGTTAGAGTGAAGTCAAGGAACTTTAGACATACCTCGGATGTGAGAGACCCTTCCAGTGATCTGTATGGTGATGTTGTTGGTAGAATCCAGGCAGACGAGCTGGAAGGTGGCTGCCAGGTGGATCCACTTCCCTTTCCACCTCAACTTTCTCGGTGGGGGTGGATGAAGTCACCTTTCAGGCAGGCTTATAGTCAAGCAGAACTGACCTCCCTGATCAAAACTGGGAGAGGAGGCCGAGCTTTTGTCGGTGAAGCTGTTAACTTTGCCTCAAATTCCATAGGAGAGTATCACAGGGGAGGAGGAGCAACAAAAGTCAGATCCTGCCATTGATTTGCTTGCTTGCTTTTGAAAGTAGGAATCAGGGGCACTTCAATAGGGGGTAATTGTATTGTAAAATACTTCAGTAAGAGAGAGATTCTGTATTTTTTACTGTGTTTCTCCTTCTCTTACAGGTCACCCTTGCAATTATGGATATTTAAAAGGATCAGACAGTGTGGAGGGGGAGTTCCCCTCCTCACTCCCCCTTGGTGCTTGACTCCAGGAATAATTTATAAACTGTGGAAAGTTTTCTTTTTTAAAGAAAGAACTTGTATTTGATATAAACTTTATAGAGCTATTTATAATTTTTTGATTTAAATGCCAAAATACATTGTACAAATCTATATAGTTTTATACTGTTACCAGGAGGATTTAAATTATAACCCTAAGCAGGCTGTTTATTCTCTACCAGTCTTTCTGAATAGCACCTTTGTGGCCTGGCTTTTTCATTTTTTAAAATTATCTGACTTTTCTGAAGAAGGAAGCTGCATAAAAACAATTAGGATGAATTCTTCCATCCCTGACTGCACATCAAAGTGTCGATCCCTGACGCATGCTCTGGACGTCCTTTCTGTGGTGACAAAGGGGAGTGAAAACCAGATTAAGGCCTTTGTCTCCAGTCATTGTTACAATGCTGCAACCATCAGGGATGCCTTTGGCCGGAATGCCCTCCACCTTGTTTCCTCCTGTGGAAAAAAAGGAGTGTTAGATTGGCTTATCGAGAAAGGAGTGGATCCCTTGGTGAAAGACAAGGAGTCAGGATGGACAGCTTTGCATAGAAGCATTTTTTATGGACATATTGATTGTGTTTGGTCTCTACTGAAGGTGAGTGTCATTTGTTTTTTTAAAACTTCAGTCTGGCAGGTGTTTTTCTTAATCTCCACGAAGAGATTGGCGTTCTTATCAATTGATAAGAACTTGATATCTTTTACTATTGTAACCATTTTTAGAATTATCCTTTTAATTTAAACCTTTTACGATGTGAAATTCTAAACATATACTAAAGTTTATAATGTAAACTATGGGCCAGTTTTGTGTTACATATTTAATATGTCTCCACTGACTTTCTCCACCCCATGTTATTTTAAAGTAAATCCCAGACATTTTGTCATTTACACAGTACTATATATCTGTCAGTATTTTTAAGAAGTATGGTTTCCTTTTCTATAACTGTATTATTAGCTACTTTAAAAGGGCACTAGTTATTGAAATCATATAAGGACTCTGATTTGAGTAGTGTGTTCATTTCTTGTTTGGCTCGGGATTAAGTTTTTACTGTGGTTTCTGTTCAGTCACTTAGTCATGTCCAACTCTTTGTGACCCCTTGGACTGCAGCACACCAGGCTTCCCTGTCCTTCAGTATCTCCCAGAGTTTGCTCAAATTCATGTCCATTGAGTCAGTGATGCTGTCTAACCATCTTGTCTCCTGCAGCCTCCTCCTCCTGCCCTCAGTCTTTCCCAGCATCAGGGTCTTTTCCAGTGAGTTGGCTCTTTGCATCAGATGGCCAAAGCATTGGGGCTTCAGCATCAGGCCTTCCATTGGATATTCAGGGTTGATTTCCTTTAGGATTGACTGGTTTGACGTTCTTGCTGTCCGTAAACAGTATGAGAAGGCAAAGTTTTTATAGTTGTTTGAAAAATTAATAATCAGAATCAGTTTTGCATGCATGCTAGGGCTCTTCAGTCATGTCCGACTCTTTGTGACCCTGTGGGCTATAGCATACCAGGCTCCTTTGTCCATGGGATTCTCCAGGCAAGCATACTGGAGCAAGTTGCCATTTCCTCCTCCAGGGAATCTTCCCAACCAGGGATTGAACCCATGTCTCTGGCATCTCCTGCATTGGCAGGTAGGTTCTTTACCACTAGCACCACCTGGGAAGCCCAAAAAGTGTTAGTCACTCAGTAGTGTCTGACTGTTTGCAACTCCATGGACTGTAGTCCGCCAGGCTCCTCTGTCCATGGGATTTCCCAGAATCAGTTTATTTTAAATTTCCCATGAAGTAGATTAAATCTAGGCTTGTTGTACTGGTTAGACAAATAATGTTTTGAGATATAGCCTGATACCATTTCATTAATAAATGCAAGTTAAAAACTGTCAGAAATCATGAGTTTTAAACTGCACAGTTTGTTTTTGTACAGGCATTCAGTTGTGTTTGTGGAGGACCAGAGAAGAACAAAGCAGTTCCTGTCCTCAAGGAACTTGTGGTCACATTGTAAGACATTAGGGAGCTTATATTTTATTTTTTACTTCAAAACAATTGTTTGCATAGTGGTCTTTAGGTAGTAACATTTACTGATCAAAATGATTTTCAGTATATATTAATGGCAAAATATCCTTTTTGGAGCTAAACTATTTAGGTCTGCTACTTACCAAGTCGTCTTGGATGAGTTACTGAATCTTGAACCTCAGTTTCATCTATAAAAAGAGGATAATGATAGTACCATCCTCATTTGTTTTTCCCCAGGGAGTTTCAGTGAAGAAAAACTTTTCTTAAGTATTAATAGGACTGTTAATTCCTATTTTATCTAAAACCTTTGGGTATCAGTTTAATTCCCTTATTATAAACTCTTCTATAGGAAAAGTTAGGTTAATAAGAGTTAAAGCGTCTATCAGCTCTACTTTTGCCCTTTCCCTTTAGTTTCTGCTGGAAAGTTGGATGACTGCCAGCCCTTACAAGCTTGAGAATGTCCTTCGGTTTTCTGCTGTCTTAGGGTTTGCCATTCAGGTGTGAGGATTTGGGTCTTCAGCTTGAAATAGGTCCTGGTATGAATTTTGGACCTTCCCTGCCTTTGGGTTTCATTTCCCTTTAGAAATCCTCAGTCATCCTTGCTACCTTGGCTAGGAGAGGCCAGGAAATGGTGCCTTGGGCCACCTTGCTCTTGGCTTGACTCTGATTTTCATCAAGAGTCCTTCTGATCAGTGATAGACATCCAACATGGATGCTTCCCACTGATAAAATATCCCATAGAAACTCCTTTCTTTCACTGAGTACTCCCATGTTCTGTAATCCATCTGCATTTGTTTAGTCCAGACTTCTTTCCTTTCCCCTTTTAATTCTTTAATCGGAAGGGCTGCAATGATAGAGGTGTTTGTTGTCAATTTTGCTTCTGCTGACAACTCTAGCATTTAAGGTGTTATGGATGAGCAGGAAGAGACTATACAGAAAAACACATTTTAAATGAATTCCGTTTGATAAAAACTTCATAGTATGAAATTTTAAAATTAAGTGCTAAAATTGTACAGTAAATATACACCCATGCTGTCATTTCCCAGTTGCCAAAGATGAAAACCCTCAGCAGAAACTTCTTGTGGAAGAACTAGCTGAATCATAAGATTGTGTGGACTAAATGATAACCTGTTTGTGAAGTATTTGGAACAGAAATTTTTCTTTAGTGCCTGATGTGTATTAGGCAGTGATCTCAGTGCTAGAGATATTGTAATGAAAAAAAAAAAAAAAGAATCCTTTTTTGCTTTTTGTTGTTGTTGTTGTTATGCTTAGATGCTATTTAGTAAGCGGGTGAATTTATCTTCTCTTTGGGGGATATGTAAAGACTTGATCTTTAAATAAATGAGATAGACTACACACTGGTCTTCTACCTTTAGAGTTTAAAGTGAGCATATTAAAAAAGCATCAGAGACCACCATATCTAGGGAACTCCAAAGGCAAAAAAAAAGTTCCTAGTCCTTTTGAAGTTGGGGCTACTTAAGAAGATACAAATAGGGTCCAGTAAAGTTTTGGATGAATTTATAAAACTGGTAAAGTAAAATCTGCAGGGATCTAAGTTTCTGGGATCCTGTTTGTCAAATTCATAATTTGGAACACTGCCCTGGAATCAGCCCTTTTTACTCTTTTAAAGGTCAAAATTAGGTCTTTCTATGTGGATTTATTATATCTAACTTAGAAAATAGGCAATATACATTTTAAAATTTAAGATCTTATTAAAAGATGACTTCTGAATTTTGTTTTATTTGTTAGCTCACTGTCTTGAGTAGTTTCTGTTCATTGACAGTCCTTGTGAAATCAGTTGTCATTACCTTCTGGAACACAATGAAGTTAGGATTGGCATGCTGTTTAGTTGCTAAGTTGTGTCCATCTCTTTTACAGTGCCATGGACTGGGTTTCCCAGGTGGCTCTGTGGTAAAGAATTGATTTTAGTTTATTAAAATTCATTGTTACAAGATAAGAGGAGAGTCCCTTTCTTAAGTAACCCAAAACAGTGTTCTGACACATCACGGTTAAAGTTTAAAAATTTCATGGTTCCATCTCAACCTATAACTCCAGTGTGTATGGATAGGCAGTGATCACTCACATCAGTTAAAAGAATTGTTGAGGGCTTCCCTGTGTTAAGTGGTTAAGAATCTACCCACCAGTGCAGAAGTCATGGGCATGATCCCTGCTCTGAGAATATCCCACGTGCCCCGGAGCGACTAAGCCACGCACCACAGCTGCTGAGCCTGCAAGCCGCCACCGCTGAAGGCCGCACGCCGAGGGGGCCTGCGGGGCCGCAGGAGGAGCCGCCACAGTGAGGCTCGTGCCCGGGACAGAGGGGCCCTGCTCCCTGCTGCTGGGGAAAGCCTGAGCACAGCCACGAAGACCTGGCACAGCCAAATACATGATATATCCCAACAAAAAGAAACTTAGATTAAAAAGTAATTGTTGAATGCCTTATTAAACTGTCAACAAGTACTGTTATTGTTGAAAAGGAGTATATTTTGTATTTAGAAAGCTGTAATGTAATAGTACTATGAATTGAACATTGCACTTTCTCCTCTCCTCTCATTATATTTTAAAAGACAGTGTACTAAGGATAGGGTGTACTAATTACTTTAAATAAATGGGATGGAAAATGTTCTATTTCATGCTTAAATTCTGGAGATATAAAACTATAGATTAAATTCATTCTTAAAACACACAAATGCACGCTTTCACATTTATTTATGGCCATACCACACCATCTTATGGGATCTTAGTTTCCCAACCAGGGTTTAAACCTGTGCCCTCAGCTGTGAGTTTTAAGACACAGTCTAAGTGATAAGACAATGCTGTGAAATTTCACATAGAAAATTTTAAGTGGAAAGATATAAATCACACAAATAGAAATAAAAAATATAATTGTCTTCTTGTCAATAATAGATAGAACAGAATTTAAATCAAAAAGATGGAGCATAGGTGATCACATTATATACAGTAAATCTGAAAAAATAAACATACAAAAAGTAAAAACTATTGTTTGCTATTGTGTAGAAATATTTACACCCTTTATCTGGATGTGGAATTTGGTTCTTCAAATACAAAAAAAAAAAAAAAAAAAAAGAATTGTGTATGTACATAGACACACACTGTCAGAGTTAGGGCCCTTTAGGTAACTGACCTGCATTACCATGGAAAACTTTCGTATCTAGTTCATTTAGATTTTTGTTTCATTTTGGTTTTAAATGTTGCTTCTTTACTTTTTATGGTTCTTCTTTATTCTGCCAAGAATTGGATATTTGATTTCTCTTAGTTTTCTTCTGTATGAGAAATAAATGTTTATGAGCATAGGAGATAATTGTTATTAGGTGTTTATTCTTAATATTCTTTATAGTTTGATCATCTGACTTGATAAATATAAATGTTACTGATTATAGGTAAATGATTAAAAATATATGCATGTATATCTATATCTATATGCACACTTTTTCCTTTTTTAGCATGGTGTTAATCTGTATATTCAAGATAAAGAAGGCTTGTCAGCTTTGGATCTTGTAATGAAGGATAGACCAACTCATGTAGTATTCAAAAATACTGGTAAGAAAATTCCATAAATATATTTCATTAAAGTAAAGTTTAGAAAATTTTAACAAAATTTTATTGTTATAAAAATAACTGAGAAAATTTGTGTGTGGATATCTGCAAAGACTTTTACTCTAATATATATAGATTGATAACTTTGGTTTTCTTTCAGAACACTTAGGTTTATTTTATACTTTTTCAATCTAGATTTATGTGTATCAGAGTAAAAACACAGCCTTGAAGAAAGTAGGGAAAACCACTAGGTCATTCAGATATCACCTAAGTCAAGCCCCTTATAATTACACAGTGGAAGTGACAGATAGATTCAAGGGACTAGATCTGACAGACAGGGTGCCTGAAGAACTGTGGACGGAGGTTGGTAACATTGTACAGGAGGCGGTGATCAAAACCATCCCCAAGAAAAAGAAATGCAAAACGGCAAAATGGCTGTCTGAGGAGGCCTTACAAATAGCTGTGAAAAGAAGAGAAGCAAAAGGCAAAGGAGGAAAGGAAAGATATACCCATCTGAATGCAGAGTTACAGAGGATAGCAAGGAGAGATAGGAGAGCCTTCCTCAGTGATCAGTGCAAAGAAACAGAGGAAAACAATAGAATGGGAAAGACTAGAGATCTTTTCAAGAAAATTAGAGATACCAAGGGAATATTTCATGCAAAGATGGGCACAATAAAGGACAGAAATGGTACGGACTTAACAGAAGCAGAAGATATTAAGAAAAGGGGCAAGAATACACAGATGAACTATACGAAAAGATCTTTATGACCCAGAACATCACGATGCTATGTTCACTCACCTAGAGCTAGACATCTTGGAATGCAGAGTCAAGTGAGCCTTAGGAAGCATCACTACGAACAGAGCCTAGTGGAAGTGATGAAATTCCAGCTGAGCTACTTCAAATTTTAAAAGATGATGCTGTTAAAGTGCTGCACTCAAGCAAATTTGGAAAACTCAGCAGTGGCTTCAGGACTGGAAAAGGTCCGTTTTCATTCCAGTCCCAAAGAAAGGCAATGCCAAAGAATGTGCAAACTACTGCACAGTTGCACTCATTTCACATGCTAGTAAAGTAATGCTCAAAATTCTCCAAGCTAGACTTCAGCCATATGTGAACTTCCAGATGTTCAGGCTGAATTTAGAAAAGGCAGAGGAACCAGAGATCAAATTGCCAGCATCCATTGGATCATAGAAAAGGCAAGACAGTTCCAGAAGAACATCCACTTCTGCTTCATTGACTGTGCTAAAGCTTTTGACTATGTGAATGACAACAAACTGGAAAATTCTTAAAGAGATGGGAATACCAGACGATGTTACCTGCCTCCTGAGAAACCTGTATGCAGGTCAAGAAGCAACAGTAAGAGCTGGACATGGAATAGTGAACTGGTTCCAAATTGGGAAAGGAGTACATCAGGGCTGTATAGTGTCATCCTCCTTATTTAACTTCTGTGCAGAGCACATCATGTGAAATACCAGACTGGATGAAGCACAAGTTGGAATCAAGATTGCAGAGAGAAATATCAATAACCTCAGATATGCAGATGACACCACCCTTATGGCAGAAAGTGAAGAAGAACTAAAGAGCCTCTTGATGAAAGTGAAAGAGGAGAGTGAAAAAGTTGGCTTAAAACTCAACATTCACAAAGCTAAGATCATGACATCCAGTCCCATCACTTCATGGCAAATAGATGGGAACAATGTAAACAGTGACAGAGTTTATTTTCTTGGGCTCCAAAATCACTGCAGATGGTAACACAGCCATGAAATGAAAAGATACTTGCTCCTTGGAAGAAAAGCTGTGACCAACCTAGACAGTGTATTAAAAAGCAGAGACGTTACTTTGCCAGCAAAGGTCCATATAGACAGTGCTATGGTTTTTCCAATAGTCATGTATGGATGTGAGAGTTGGACTATGAAGAAAGCTGAGCACGGAAGAATTGATGCTTTTGAACTGTGGTGTTGGAGAAGACCCTTGAGAGTCCCTTGGACTGCAAGGAGATCAAATCAGTCCATCCTAAAGGAAATCAGTCCTGGATATTCATTGGAAGGATTGATGCTGACATTGAAGTTCCAGTACTTTGGCTTCCTGATTCGAGGAGCTGAGTCATTAGAAAAGACTTTGCTGCTGGGAAAGATTGAAGGCAGGAGGAGAAGGGGACGACAGGATGAGATGGTTGGATGGCATCACCGACTCCATTGACATGAGTTTGACCAAGCTCCAGGAGATAGAGAAGGACAGGGAAGCCTGGTGTGCTACAGTCCAGGAGTCACAAAGTTGGTCATGATTGTGACTGAACAACAAATAAAGGCAGCTAGAATTGTAACTACTGTAAAGTGATTGATGTGCATTGAGAAAGGACAGTATTTGAGGTCGAAGGGAAAGGAAGTGATTCTTCTATCCACATGTCTGTTCTTGTAACGGCACTTATCTTTTCAATTTTTTTGCCCTGTGAGCTTTGTGAATGTAAATTGATTGAAAAGAAGAAGAGATGTAGATGGGGGCACTAGTATAATCTGCATGTTAACCAGCGACATGCTGGGTGAGGACATGTTCTTCATTTTACTTCTGTCTTGGGCATTGTATTCCAAGTTACAGTCATTATTCCATTGAAGACCTTGATAAGTGTTCCAAAACAAAAATGAAGATTTATATCATAATTAGCTGTGATTTTTATCCCATTTTCATTTTTGTTGCCCTAATCCCTAGTGTAATTCTGCATCTGTCAAGAGCAAACTATTGGAAAATAATGTTTATGTAATAATAGAAACTAATACCATGTGCTTCATTTAGAACCAGTATATATGAAATGTTTTAATGACATTCGACATTTAAATAGTTATGTGTAGTATTTTCATGAGAGCTAGGTGAATATGGCAGGTGGTATTTTACTCATTTGGCAGTTAAACCTTAGCTGCTAAAGAAACAAGGGTTCAACGTGTTAAATTGCCTTCATTGAGACAGGCCTGTGCTGATTTGGATCTTCTGATTTCTGTTTCTAGAGTGTTATAATAAATATAGATGGATAATTTAAAAGAAAATTTTGGTAGTATCTTTCTAAATGCGGTAGTTTGGTTTTGTAAAGAGTCATATTTGAAGTAAACTGATTAGTTCAGTATGTAATTAAACAACACTGATACTTGTTTAAAATGTGACAGAATATAAAAACTAATTTTCATTTTAGATCCTACAGATGTCTACACTTGGGGAGATAATACAAATTTCACCCTGGGTCATGGAAGCCAGAATAGCAAACATCATCCAGAGTTGGTGGATCTGTTTTCCAGGAGTGGGATTTATATCAAGCAGGTATTTTACTAATTCTTTTAAGATTTTGTTAGTCTTAAGCATAGTTAGACTGTATACAGTATCATAAAACTATGAGATGTTTATGCAGTATTCTTGCCTGGAGAATTCCATGGACAAAGGTGCCTGGTAGGCTACCATCCACGGGGTCACAAAGAGTTGGACACAACTGAGTGTCTAACACGTTCACGTTTGTGTAAGGAGCATTAGAAGTTAGAAGGCATTATACAGATAGTAGTTTTTTAGAGGTAGAACTTCTGTTGGATTTTCTAGCTTTATTTTTCCATTTAGAGTTCTTAAAATTGTTTCTCAAGTGAATTTGTTGTTCAAACTCAATTTATTATTAGTTTTAGGTAAGTGAACCTGGTTAAATATAAGTAATTGTAAAATTTTAATTGATAATTGTAAAGGTTTTGCCTTTGTCCTTATATCATAATTCTGGTTACCTCCCTCTTGAGTGTATTTCGCTACTATTGACCTACTCATCTTTTTCTATAATGCTCTGTATGTGTGTGTCTCTGTGTGTATAATACATATCTGGCCTCAGCGTTTCTTCCTCTTGAGCTTCATTTCAGTTGCACTTTGGATAGTCTTCAAAGTTTTAAGTTTAACTGAAGTGTTAATTTTGCCACTACTAGAGAACCTCTACTTAATAATTTTTAAAGCTATAAATCTCATTTTCTAAATACGAAAACTACACCTCAGAATATGTCTACTGAGTTCTTTTCTCCGTTTTTTTTCCCCCGTGATGTAATCATAACTCTTTTATTCCCCCAATTATTTGGATGATAAATTATATAGCCACCATTATTTAGAGCTATGTAGGACACTGTTTTTTACACCAGAAGTCACTAATGTATCACAATCAACAATTTAGAAAAAGTAATAGAGTTAAACCCAAGAGAATATTAAAATTTGAGAGGGCAAGAATAGGAGCCCACATGATAAGAGTGATGAGAGAAGTAGAGTAGGGTGTTATCCTGAAGCTTAGAAAAGCACTTGCTTTCCTTTTCTGACTTGGTATAGATACAGTCAGGTTTGGTGAGGGGAGGTTTTTCAGGAGCAGAGATTTTTACACAAATGTGCAGGAGCAGTGGAGGCATCAGGAGTAATGGGGCTGTCTACATAACCAGGCACTCAGTAAATAGTGCCGAATACTGCTTTCCTTCCTCTCACACCTATCCACAGTGTTTGTATTTCAACGCTTATTTTGTGGTTAAAAAAAATCCTTTACATCCGTAATTTCTTCACAAAGTACTCGGTGTCCTTGCTTTAACTGAAGTGTAGCTGTGTCTCTGTGTACACTGTTCCATCCTTAACCCTACCAAGTGGACTATGCTCAATTCTTCAGGTCAGGTGTCCTGATTCTGGCTAGCCATCTTTTAATACAAAGACTTGGAAGGAATTGAGGATGCTGAAAGGACTTGGGACAGACCAGAGTCTTACGCCTGGGGCCAGGGTCTCTAGAGAAGGTGCAGGAAACTGTTAGAGCAGGGCTGGCTCTTCTTTCTCACCTACTTAAAAGCTTTCGGTAGACATTGCTGATCAATCACAGCGCACACTTCCTCTCCCTTCCTCCTTCAGTCCCACTCTCTTCCCCGCCTCTCTGTTTTAAAGTGAATTGGGACAAGTCCTCAGAGTTCACCTGTCAGCAGCTACAAATGACTGATCAGAGTTGAGGCACTTAGAAAGGCTCCTGTTTTCCTTCTCTGACTTGGTACAAGATACAGTCAGATTTTGTGAGGTAAGATTTTTCAGGAGCAGAGATTTTTACACGAATGGGAAGGAGTCGTGGAGGCATCAGGAAATGGGCTGATTGTACCTTCTGATCCTAAGACACATGTGCTATAGAAGAATTGAGCATATTCCACTTGGTAGGGTTAAGGATGAAACTGTACATGAAGACAAAGCTCCATTTCAGTTAAGACAAGGACACTTAAGTATTTCGTGAAGAAATTAAGGATGTAAAGGATTTTTTTGTCTTAACCACAGAGAAAGGGTTGAAACACAAACACTATGGATAGGTTTGAGAGAAAGGAAAGAAGTGTAAGTTAGTAAGAAAAGAGGAAGCACGTTTTTGGCACTATTTACTGAGTGCCTGGTTATGTAGATAGCTCCATTCCTCATTGAAAAACAGCCGATTCTGTCCTACCAGATGAATTGACTGCCGTGCGACTGCCGTGGGACAGAGATTATTGTTGTTAGCATAATGTATTTCTGATAATTAAGATGAAAATCCATGATCAGTTGCTTCTTTAAAAAATTCAGAGGTTTTAAATTTGAAGGTCTTATACTCTGGCGTTGGTTGTTTGATGTTGTTGTTAGTTGTTAAGCCGCGTCTGACTCTTTTGAGACCCCGTGGACCGTAGCCCGCCAGGTTCCTCTCTGTCCATGGGATTTGCCATACAAGAATATTGTAATGGGTTGCCATTTCCTTCTCTAGGGGCACTTGCTTACCCAGGGATTGAACCCTGCACTGGCAGGCAGATTCTTTGCCACTGAGCCACCAAGGAAGCGAAGTTGGAAATTATAGGGATGCTCTAATGTTGAATATAGGATTGAACAAAATGTATTATTTCTAGTTTCATAAAATAATATTTCCTTTACAGATTTTAACTTTGTATTACAAATTTGAATAAAATTTTTTATCTTATTTTTAACCTTTTAGATATTTGTGGTACAGCTAAATAAATGACTTTTTTTCTTTAATCAAAGACCCAGAGTCTTTTTTTTTTTTTAGACCCAGAGTCTTTGATAAACTTTCTTCTGTAAAAAACAAGTCTATAAAAAAGTATTTACAGAACTTGCCAAGTGGTTAAGGGTATGTGTAAATAGCATTTGCAGTTCAGCTTATAATATTCTTATAAACAATTCTAGGATTTTTTATAAACAATTCTAGGATTTTTTAATTTCTTAATCCTTTTTTAATGTCCTAAGTTAGAAATATTTATGGATAGCATAAGAAATACAAATGCAAATTTTTTAAAGATAAAGGATGTTAAGTAGTATTTAGGTAAAATGAGTGTACTGATGATGCCTTGAAAAAAGCTTGAAAATCAGTATAAATTATTTAAAGCCATGTAATGATATTAAAGATATATTAAACATTTCAGAGATATAAAAAGGACATACTGTTTACCTACCACTCCCTCTGTATAGGTGATATTGAAAAAAATATTCTTAACAGCATTTCTACTGTTTTCTCTAGTAGTATCTCACTATTTGGTAATCTTTATGCTTCATATTTTATTCCGTTCAATTCTTGTTGTGTCGGATTTTATGAAATTGGAAAACAATTGGTTACTTTTTGTATTTTCCTTTGTTTAGTCTCTTCTGTGTTACACGTGCTTAATTCCTTTTAAATTTTTTTTCCCCATATGTCAGTGGTTTTAGACATAGTTTTAAAATAGACCAGTATATATTTTATATTTTTATTTCAGAAAACTTTAAACATGTATGAAGTAGAGAGAATAGTATAATGAATTCTGATGTACCCATTATCTAGCTTAAACAATTAGTAATATTCTGTTATTTCTTTTTTATAAAATACAGGATATTTTATACAGAGACATTTAATAATATTCTCTTGTTTTCCTGTAGGTGGTGCTTTGTAAATTTCACTCAGTGTTTCTGTCTCAGAAAGGGCAGGTTTACACCTGTGGTCATGGTCCTGGAGGACGATTAGGCCATGGAGATGAACAGACATGCTTGGTAATTGAAATGTCACTATACAGTTTAGGTAACTTTGGTAAAATTTGATAGATTGGAAGCTTCACTTAACTAAATTTTTTTTTTTAAACTAACTGAAAGGAGAAAATAGTATACCAACTGTATACCAATAGTATATCAATGATAACTGATTTTAAAAGATGAGTTACTTTCCTGGTATATTGTGTTTAAAATAAAGATTTAAATATGTAAAATTCTAAAGCATCAAAAAATTTTTTTCTTATAGCAAGTATTGAATCAGGAGATATAGTATATAAATAAGCTTTAAAATATTTCCATAGTTGAAATTTTAAAAGGAGTTTACTGATTGTAAAGATTTTTTCTGCTGTAGTCCAGGATTTATTCATTTTTAACTTCTCATTAAGGTATTTTGGTTTAAAAATTGAGCCAGTATTTTCATTATATAATCACAAAATTGAGTTAGCTACTGAAACTTAGTGCTAATTCTGGGGAAAACCTAATAATCATTACATTCAGAAAAATACCTTACTTTTAACTAAGGGTTTTGTTTTTTTTTGAGGGGACTGCTGGCATATTCATCGTTTAAGAGGTCTTTAAAAAGGAGAGAGCGCTATGATAATTGCTTCTATTATTTGAAGGGTATATTATGTGCTAGGCATTGTTTATGCTTTCCATTTAGTATTGTTACTTTGATTTAAGCTTTAAATAGCCTTGTGAAGTTATAGCCTTACTATCCTCATTTTATACATAATGACAATAGTAATAATAGTACTCGTTTATCAGTTGTTTACTCTGAGCCAGAGATGGTTGTTTTGTGCTTACCAACTCATTTACTCCTTCTGTTGATCTTATTATCATCCAAAATACCATTATTATTTTGTGTTCAGATGAAGAAAATGAGAGAAGTTAAGAGATTTTTTTGAGATCAAATAGCTGCTGAATGCGAAGGCAATGGGACTCCACTCCAGTACTCTTGCCTGGAAAATCCCATGAACGGAGGAGCCTGGTGGGCTGCCATCCATGGGGTCACTAAGAGTTGGACATGAATAAGCGACTTCACTTTCACTTTTCACTTTCATGCCTTGGAGAAGGAAATGGCAACCCACTCCAGTGTTCTTGCCTGGAGAATCCCAGGGACGGGGGCGCCTGGTGGGCTGCCGTCTATGGGGTCGCATAGAGTCAGACACGACTGAAGTGACTTAGCAGTAGCAGCAGCAGCTGGTAAATGGCTGGATTAAGATTTGAACCCAGAACAGATGACTTTAAAGGAATATAACATCGTTTGGTATTCACTGAAGGGCTATGTTGATTCCTGTATTTTTATTAATTGCTTCACTCCACGAGTGAATACTTTGGTTAAAGAGTGCCCTTTGTTCAAACCAAACAAATTTGCACTTGGTGTATGATACATGATAAGGGCTCAGAATCATTTATCGAATCCAGTTGTTTTATTAAAATCTCTCACTGGGATTTTGTATTTTATTTGTAAAGCAATGTCTGTGTCCTATTTAATTCATCCCCCTCCTTGTTGAATTGTAGAGTTTGCCTATGATTGATACAGCCATATAGCAGTCATGTCATTTGGGATGTAATATTCTCAGATTCTATTTGTATATTTTATATAAATGGTTAATGTAATATACCAAAGTTAATTTTATTTTGTAGGTCCCTAGGCTTGTGGAAGGACTGAGTGGTCATAATTGTTCTCAAGTAGCAGCTGCTAAGGATCATACTGTTGTATTAACTGAAGATGGATGTGTTTATACATTTGGTCTAAATATTTTTCATCAATTAGGACTCATTCCTCCACCTTCCAGTTGTAATGTACCCAGACAGGTAAACTTCTCTTTTTTAAACAATAATGTGATCATTGCCATAAAACCTACATGGACAAAAGGATAGAAGGTGTTGATAAGAGCAACTTATTTTACCTATAGTCAATGGTATATGTTTATTAAATGGTATATATCTTATTTTTCATGGGAGAAATTGAGCATAGTACAAAGTAAAATTTGTTTGGAGTGAGAAAGAAAGCACTTGGGATATTAGGCAGCAATGTGCCTTTGATTCAACTTACAAGTGGTGACAAGCAGAGGGGGATCCAGATATTTTGCAGAGGGGGATCCAGATATTTGGGGTTTGAAGCTTAATTTTGAGGCCCTCGTTTAAAAAAAAGTTTATAAGTAAAAAATGGGCTATGCAAATGAGGTACCCAGAAGCTTAAGCTTATGGCTTCATGGTCAATCTGTCTCTGCACAGAAATCACACCTGGCAAGTTTATTTGAGGGAATATAAGCCTGAAAGCCACTGTTCTGTGTTCTCTTGTCCCTTTTTCTTTTGTACAGCTACCAGCAGAAGGTGACCTTTCCTCAACTTCAGGGACCTAGTACACAGGACAGGACTGGTGCTTTAAATTAATATATTACTAGAATCATCTATTGGAGAAGGAAATGGCAACCCACTCCAGTATTCTTGCCTGGAAAATCCCGTGGACAGAGGAGCCTGGTGGGCTGCTGTCCATAGGGTCGCACAGAGTCCAATACGACTGAAGCGACTTAGCATGCATGCGTGCATTGGAGAATGAAATGGCAACCCACTCTAGTATTCTTGCCTGGAGAATCCAGGGACGGAAGAGCCTAGTGGGCTGCCGTCTACAGGGTTGCACAGAGTCTGCCACGACAGGAGCGACTTAGCAGCAGCAGCAGAATCATCTGTAACACATGTGTTTTCAACTCATAAAATTTTGCATTTCCGGTATTAAATTTCTTCATTGGTTTAATTCTCTGGATTTAAAATGATTATTAGATATACATTTTTTATTAATAAAGTTTTAAAATCCAATGCTTTTGCGTTCTGGATGGCTAGTGAATCAATAGTAATTACTCCAAGATAATGAGAGGTAGTTTCCTATCTTTGGTACTTAGAAGATCCATTTTCCTCAACCAACTGTGGAATTTGTAGCTATTTAATCATTTTGTAGACTTCTTTAGGAATGGTAGCTTTTACTCATTTTCATTCTCTTTGTGTGGCTGTCTTGGAGCTCTGGCTTATTAAGGACATATCCAGTGTTCTTAAGTGAGGGCAGATTTGTGCCCCAGAGCCATTTGGCAATGTCTAGAGACAGTTTTAGTTGTTAAAACGGGAGTAGTGGGGGTAGGGGTGGGGTTAGTGGTACTGACATCTGGTAGACAGAGGCCAGGGATGCTACCAAACCTCCTTGACACAGTCCCCCACAACAATCATCTGGTTCAAACTGTCAGCAGTGTTACTGTTGAGAGACTCTGGATATGTCAAATGTAAAAAGTACCATGTTTTCTAATAAGAACCAGAATGCCTGTTGTGAATATTGCTTGTTAACAAAAGTTTAATGATTTGGTATATGTAAGGTTTTTTATATGTTAAAACTGCTGTGGCTGCACCAAAATGTCTTAGGTTCTGAGAGGAGTTGGAGTCAGTGTTAGTGCTGAGATCTATTGGTGATGACTGCCGTTAGCACTTGAAGGGGTTATTGGCAGCAAGTATGCCCTGTATTGGCTACCCTGGTCTGCCTGATCTTTTGCAAAATTCCATTAGTTTATAGATACATAATCAACTGAAGCCTCACTTGTCTTTTGAATAGATGCAGGCAAAGTATCTGAAAGGAAGGACAGTCATTGGAGTAGCAGCTGGAAGGTTTCATACCGTGCTGTGGACTAGAGAGGCTGTTTACACTATGGGACTAAACGGTGGACAGCTGGGTAAGAAATCCAGGATGACAGGATCTGAAAAGTAAATTGTGTTCTTAAAATGGATATTTTGTGATTTGTTTGTTGATGTAATTTTTTAGGTTATTTACTAGATCCCAATGGAGAAAAGTGTGTAACTGCTCCTCGTCAAGTCTCTGCCCTTCATCATAAGGACATCACTCTGTCTTTGGTTGCTGCTAGTGATGGGGCTACTGTCTGTGTTACCACAAAAGGAGATATTTACTTACTTGCAGACTATCAATGCAAGAAGCTGGCTTCTAAGTATGTATATTTCTGTGAAAGAAACATACCTTAATAATTCAACTCTTCCAGCAAATATCTGAGTTTCAGCTCTGTGTTATTCTCTGAAGTGTCAAATGGGTCCATTGAATGGTGGGAAAGTCAAGGGTTTTTGCCTAAGATGATAATCTTTTGGCAAATGTTCAGTAAATATATGTAAAAGTTCTTTGTAGGGTTGTAAAGAGTATTTCTGAATTACGATAATATATGGTTAAATATGACCTATAAGTCGGAGTAGGCGTGTGTAGGAATTCTAGAGAGTAGCCATCCAGCTTTTAAACTAATCAGGGATTTGAACTGAAATACAACAGAATGTGCTTTTACTAATGTCAGTGAGATGGTAACTTCATGAACAGATACCGTTATGAACAGAAGATTGATATATACAACTTATTTTCAGTGTATAAAAATTGGAAAGTTTTCAATTGTAAGGTCATATTTCAGTTATAAAAACATGAAAATGTGATCAAACATGTTTCTTAGAACTGATTATGTAGGTATCTTTCTGAGCATGAGATGATTTGTGGATTGTTAGAGTTTGTTTTTACTTTGCATTTATAAAACTTAACCTGACAACACTAAGTTACATAGATATGTTACATCATGTTTTGCCTAAGAAAATTCTTTTGTTATAGCATAGTAATTTTGAAAAGAAAAACATTTAAAAATATTTTTTAAAAATAGTTTTTATTTTATTTTTTAAAATAAAATGTAAAAATACAATATTATGTTATTTAAAATATAAAAATAAAATATTTTTAAACATTTAAAAATATCTGAAAGAGAGGACAGTCATTGGAGTAGTAGCAGGTTGATTTCACACAGTGTCATAGGCATCACATGTGTGGATATAATGAAATGTATAATGAATTGGCTAGTGGATGGGTTATTAAATTAGCAACACCAATGGTAGCTATATCTATTTAAAGTTGTCCACATTTGAAACTAAGGATTTCTGTCTTGTTTTGAGGTTTAAATTTTTTCTGTTAAAACTGCAGATAACATATAGGAGCTTTTTCACCTTACCAGTTATTTAATCTGGGGAGAATACATATGTTAGTACATGGGGTTTTAGATACATAGCATGTAGCATGTGTATCTGAGTAGGTATAAACTTGCCATAGAAGGAGATGGTCATTGTGTAGGGGAAACTCATAAAAGGAGGGACTAAGGATACCAAAGGTCAAATCACCTTACTTTATCTTTTCACAGCAATCACCCTAAAGTATTGTTTGAATAGTCATTTCTTTAAAATTGAGCTTGTATATTATAACAAACATATTAATCTAGAATTTTTTTTTTGTTTTCATTCAGACAACTGAACTTGAAAAAGGTTCTTGTATCTGGGGGTCATATGGAATACAAAGTTGATCCTGAACATTTGAAAGAAAATGGGGGTCAAAAAATTTGCATTCTTGCAATGGATGGAGCTGGAAGGGTGAGTATATATTTATGCAAAAGCTTAGTAATCTTGTTCTCAGTTGATAGCTATAGAGGACCTGATAATGTAAAACTGTGTTTCTATGATAGTGGATTCCTACTGACTTTTGTTTCCCTACATGTTTTTGTCCCTACTTGTTTTTGATGTCCAGTACTAATTGGTTTGAAATACTAATTGGTATTTCAGAGAAAGCATGACCTTTCATGTTGCATAGTACTGCCTTGTTAAACTGTAGTTTAAAATTTCATTTATTGTGTTTAAAATAGAAGTAAGGGATTTGATGAGTTATTTGATATATACAGTAAGTATTCAAAAATGATATTGAATTAAATAGATATGAGGTATATAACTACTCTAAAAAAGTAAAAAACTAAGCTGGCAGTATTAAAAATACGTAATTGGAAATTTTCTCTCAAATTTGATCTTAGATGTATACAAAATATTATATATACAGAGATTATAACTATCATATAGAAAATATAATGTATTTCTGGATCACTATACAATCTCTGGGACTTCCCTGGCAGTCATGTGGTTAAGACTCAGCACTCCCAGTGCAGGGAGCTTGGGTTTGATCCCTGGTCAGGGAACTAAGATCCTTCATGCCACCTGGTGCAACTGAAAAAAAAAAGCCTCTCTTATCTCTTTTCATTTAAGTAAATAGAGTTGTAATTTTCATTTCTCTGATAAAATTGTCAACTGAAAATATGTATTATACATTAGAAACACTGAATAAGTTTTACACTGTGACTGGAAAAACAGATTGCTATCTGCTTTTTGTTTATAAAATATAAACATACAGTAAGTGTATTGAGGTTTTATAAAGTGCTATAAAAATTGACATTTTAGAAACTGAAGAATTAATCATAAAACTCCACCTCCTGGTACATTATAGGCATAAATCTTTGATTGATCATTTTATTTGAGGGAACTATCTTTAAGAATTAGAGATCTAATTTGTACTAAAAGAAGGAAGCAGAGGCATAGAATTACGTTTAAAAAGTTGAATATTAAAAACATTTGACTTTGGGATATATTTCATGTACATTAATAGAGATCTAGATTGTTTATACATGTGGATATTTACTTCTTGTAAAATTAATAACTTTACTGTAATAATGACAGACAAGCTCTGATAGTATCAGCTAATCAGTAGAATCTATATTTTGTGTATATTATTTGAGTGACCTTGGCAGATACCATTCTGTGCTTTAAGATTCTTAATTATGAGGGGATTGAGCTTTTCAAGATCAGCAGTATTAATTTTTCAAATGAAATTGTACTTGGAATGCCTGTCTATGATGTAGATAAAAAACAAGGTTTGCTGCTCTAGATAGAGCTGGATTGGAAAGCCCAGCCCCTGGTCTCTTGTCATTTCCAGTCCTTGAGCAGCAGCCCCTTGGCCATTTCTCGGGAGCACTAAGGCTGGCAGAATCACGTGGAAGCTGCTGAATTCTGTGATGATTGTTCTGTCTCTGAGATTTTGTTTTACTTGAGTTATGCATACATCTTTTTTTTGTTCCCCTCTAGAGTAAAGTTTGGATTTTTGTAGGGTGGTCTTCATTCTTCTTGTAAATATTACACTTAAGTCTGACATTCAAGTTTTAGCATTAAGAATTTTGTTTTTCTTTAGCATATTGTATGCTTAACATTGTATGCTAAACATTGTAGCATATGTTTGCTCCAAATGAGTAACACATTGTAGCATATGTTTGCTCCAAATGAGTAACACTGAACATTACTTCTTAAGAGAAGTGTCTTTGAAGTATTTTTAATGCTTCATGTTTGCTTGATGTGTTTTCTGAGAGACACACCATCATGGCTTTTATATATATCTTTTACTATGGAAAAATGAACATTGAAACATACTGAGAGCTCTTATTTTTTGAGGTAAGATTTGCTGATTTCATTTTTTGGTTGTTTAGATGCTATATTGCTTTCTATTCCACTGTAATTTGGTTTTATCTTAGGTATTTTGTTGGAGATCTGTCAACAGTTCTATGAAGCAGTGTCGATGGGCCTATCCACGCCAAGTCTTCATTTCTGATATTGCTTTAAGTAGAAATGAAATTCTTTTTGTCACACAAGATGGAGAGGGATTTAGAGGGAAATGGTTTGAAGAAAAAAGAAAGAGTTCTGAAAAGAAAGGTTAGTTCATATATGTGAATGGCATGTAAAAGTACCTTCTAGCTAATGTTTAATTTTATACTTATTTATTATTAGGTTTAACTGACAAGTGTTACTAGGTTTTACCTTTATATCTCTTCTTTTGATTTTGGTTTGTCTGTGTGCAGGTAAACAAACGGAATTCAATCCACTTAAATCCTAAATTTTCAACCTTATATCTGTCAGTATGCCCTGAAATCATGGTACATTCTCATCAATAACAGAAGCTGAGTATTGCTAATCTCTAGCCTTGGCTCTAGGGACAGGGCAGTATAAAATTAAAAACAAAAAAACAACAAAAAACTTTGCAGGTGGATTTGAACAATCTTCCAAATTCCTTTTTCCCCCTCTCCCCAAATTGAGAATTGGGTGGCTTATGCTTTGGGGGTATTTTGGGGTTTTTTGTTTTGTTTTTTTTACATGTTTGAATATATAAAATGAAACTTTCATAAGGTGTTTTAGGATTTAGAGGAAGATTACAGGAAGAATAAGGTTTTTATATTCATTGAGAATTTTAAAAAGTTCAGGTAACTTTATTAAACAATTTATTTTAAGCAAATAAAATAATTGGAGGCAAGTTTTATTCGTTCCTTGATGAATATAAAGGAGAGCTTTAAGATGCTAGCATGGAAAATAGAAGTTATTCATTACATTATATAGTTCATTTTTGATTTTCTGACTATGAATTTACAAACTTGTGGATTGCTTAACATTTTTTTTTTTAACTCTAGTAGTGGCTTTTTTCTTTCATCCATAGTTAGTAATCTGTTTTTTTTTTTCTTTCCAGAAAAACTAGAATTCATTTACCTCTTCACATCTCATTCCTTCCACCCTAGCCCAAGTCATATCAAATGGTCACTGCAAAAAATGTTTCCCTTTTTTCAACTCTTGTTTCTTTTTATTTATTCTCTTAGCAGAATGAGCTTTTAAGATCTGATCCCAATATTCCTGTGCTTAAAAACTTTTTGATGGTTTCCTCACTTCCTGAACATGGCCTACAAGGCTCCTGGTCTGACCCTTGTCTGCATCTCTGAACTCCTCTTGAGTTCTCTCCCTCTCATTACCACTCTCCAGACACACTGACCTTCAGGTATTTAGTCTTGTCCACTTATGGTTAGTCCCAGGGCCTTTTCTATTTTCACATCTCAGCTTAATTTATACTTCATCAGAGTTGTTTTCACCGATTATTTAAACTTGGTTACCCCTTTTAACTTTTAATGTTCTCTTTGTATTTTTATCATGTAGCTTAGTTTTAATTGTTTTTATGTATTTATCTTTGTGATTAATTTTTCTAATGTTGGTCTCCTATCATATCATAAGATGGCAAGGACCATGACGTATAGTCATTATATCCTCACAGTGAAATAAAGATTTCTTTGTAATCATTAGCATTCAGCATATTTCCTTCCCTCATTAAGTCATCTATTGAATGAACAAATTAGTTATTATATACTAAAAGATATATAAAGAACATTTATAATTACTCAGGAAATTATAAAAATATTCTTCAAAATTATAAAGCCACAAAGGAAAATGATTTTTGGATAGTTTATTGATTTGTAGTATTTTCTTTCTTTATAGATTACACCAGTCTATAAACATTTAAGGTATATTTACTATGTGCTGGATATAGGGCTAGGTTTTAATGATACAAAAATATGTAAGGTGGGCCCCTGTTCTCAGACAGGCATGAGTTTGCAGGGGCAATAGATACATTTATAAATATTTGCAGTTCATGGAGACAAATACTAATTTGCACATAATAAGTTTTTTGAGTGTCAGGAAGATCAGTAAATCCCTGTGAGTAAAAGGGTGAGTTTGAGGGTAACCAGAGGGACTCTGTCTTGTGTCGGAGCCCTTAGAACTGTGCCTTAGTCCTCTAGCGATCTGAAGCTGGACTCACGCGCTCATGCTTCGTGTCTGCTTCTCACTGGTTTTAGGGGATGCCTTTCACGCCCCATTTCCCCTGGTCACCAGGTTTTGTCGCTTCCATCTCAAATAGTTTTGAAATCTCCGCTTTCTCTAGTTTCATTGCTACAACCTCAGTTTTAGAGTGTTCATTCTTTTTCTGGACTCTTAGTTTTGTCAGTGATCTCTTTGTCTTTATTTGCTTTAAACATTTTTCATACTACAGGCAGAAACATTTACTTGTATGCATGTGCCATATTTTTCTTTCATATCCCTGATCTGACTTTTACTGATAAAATCATTTGTTTAACATCTGTCTTCTCTGTTTGATTGTATACTCCAAGATTGTAGAGGCATGCTGTCTTGTTCACTACAGTATTACTAGGGCTACACTGAAAAGTGCCATATCACCGTAGCACATGTGGTCATTCAGATATTTGCTAAATAAATGGAAGGAAGGGGGAGAAGAAGGGAGGAAGCAAATACAATTTTTAATGGAAGCTGAGGAACTTTCAACAGTAGTATAACACTGTATTTGCCTTTTAGACAGCTTTGGTTGCGGTGTGGAGGACACAATCATGAGTAATTGGAAAAAGAAGAAAATTTTTTAAAAATCATGAATAAAGACCTGAAAGAGGCTCCCGCCACTTTCAATACTGAAAATAAAATAAAACAAAAATCATGAATAATGGAGAATTGACCTACCAAAATTTCTTTTATCAGACGAATAATATATAGGGTGTAAATTATGTTGAAGAGAGAGAAGATGTAGTTCTTCAAAAGGACTTAATGCAGGCAAAAGATTTCCCTGTTTTCCTAATCATTTTTCTATTCCATTTACTCCTAAATCATTTTAACAGTTTCAATAAAGCCTTGATTAATGAAAGTTTATTTTTTTCTTTTTATCAGAGATTTTATCAAACCTTCATAATTCCTCACCAGATGTGTCTTGTGTCTCTGATATAAATAGTGTATATGAAAGAATTCGACTTGAGAAACTTACTTTTGCCCATAGAGCTGTTAGTGTCAGCACAGATCCAAGTGGATGCAACTTTGCAATCTTGCAGTCAGATCCTAAAACAAGGTAAATGTACACTTGTCTATATTAAATTTCATTTTTAGAAGGAACAGTCATTGGGTTTTCTTTTGTTTTCAATAGCTCCTGGTACAGATTTAATTGAAAAGCTGTTGTCAAGTCTCGTAGAGACTTCAGACATATAATCCTATTACTAGGTTACCTCAAAGGTGGAATTTGTTTTATTGGAAATTATGAGTGTTTGTTCTTGCAAAAGGATATTTATTGAAAATGTTGAAGGTAATATGTACATACACACAGAATTTATTCATATCTTTGGTATTTCATGAGGTCCTGAAGGTTCTCAGATTTTGGGAAATATAAATATTTGTTACATAGTGTACAAAACTTTCTGACCATTGAGTACGGTGGGAAATGATAGAAGAAGTAGTGTAGTTTTGGAGGGCATTGTGAATCTCAGTGCAAATCTCCTGTCAGGTTAGTACAGAGATGACAGGTTTAAGATAAATATCAAGGGTCATTTAAGAGGGGAAAAAGTCCTAGAGACAGGATTATCATTCCTCCTGGTTTGCCCAGGTCTGTCCCACCTTGAGCACTGAAAGTTTCCTCTCCTGGGAAACTGCTCAGCCCCAGGCAGACCAGGGGACTTGGTCACCCTACCGAGAAGAGTGAAATGTAGATTGGGAAGGTACAATTGCATGCTTACAGTACTTCAAGAGCCATGGTATGGACTGATGTATGTGTGTATATTTATCTTTATTTCCTTGAGTTTCTAACTTATTCTGGGATCTGGGACCTGAAGTTTTTATTTGCTGTTCTGTATATATTCTTCTCCACTTGTGACATGAAAAAATATAAACAGGAAAAGGTTGAACACTGTACTGTACTCTTTTTGAATGTTTTTAGTTATGCTTTTAAAAATACATTTAAAAAATTTCTCCAGAAGTCATTCAAATTTATGTTTTAGTGTTTCCTTATAGAAACAGAAAACTCTCCTTTCAAAGGAAAATTTAATTCTAGTCATGTTAGTTTAGAGGAAATAAGATACATAAATGAATAGAAAATATTTAAAGGGTATCTAAAATTATGTGCAATATTCTTATCAGAAATGTCAAATGAAAGATTTTCTAAGTTTAATATGTAAAAAAATTATACTTAAGGAGGGATGCTCTTGGTTTTTTGTGTTTTCTTTTTTTTTTTCATTATTTTGAAAGTAAAAATAATTTTTGTTTTATTTCTAGCCTTTATGAAATTCCAACTGTGTCCTCCTCATCCTTTTTTGAAGAGTTTGGCAAGCTGTTGAGGGAAACGGATGAAATGGACAACATCCATGATGTGACATTTCAAGTTGGCAGTAGACTTTTCCCTGCACATAAATATATTTTGGCAGTGCGTTCGGACTTTTTCCAGAAATTGTTTCTTTCGGATGGTACTGCATTAGACTTCACAGATGTTTACCGGAAAGATGAAGATTCTTCAGGCTGCCATCTCTTTGTGGTAGAGAAGGTTCATCCTGACCTGTTTGAATATCTTTTGCAGTTTATATACACAGATACTTGTGACTTTTTAACTCATGGCTTCAAACCAAGACTAAATTTAAACAGAAAACCAGAAGGATATCTGGGCACTCCAAATTGTCATTCAAATAAAATGAATTCCCATGAAGATAATCAGAAGTCAGCATTTGAAGTTTACAAAAGTAATCAAGCTCATACAATTAGTGAAAAACAGAAGAGTAAATCCAAATCTTCCAAAAAAGTAAAAAGTGTTGGGGAAGATGATCCTGTAAAAATGTTACAAAATGTCGCAAAGAAATTTGGTTTCAGTAATTTAAGTAGTAGGTATGACTCCTCCTTAGTATCTATTCATGTACCTCATTATGTCTTCCTTTTAGAAATTCTGCTTCTTTTTTTTTTTTTCCCCCTGCTCAGCTTTAGTTTGCTTTTGCTCCTGCTTCTGATCTTGGTTCTTCTCTTCCCCTCCCCACCCTCCTCCATCCCCTTCTCATCTTCCTTTTGTCTTTCCCTTACTTTCCCTCTCTTTCTCCTTTTCTCTCCCCCTCCCCTTTCTGTTTGGATCTGTTTCTTTTCAGGGACCTGTGTTTCTCTGTTTTCTGCTAAAGCTATCTGTAGAATCCCTGGATTAAAACATTAAAGGATAGGAAGGCTATTCGTGGATTTGAACTCTCATGGTGTCTCTGTAACAGGGATCTGGAGTGGCAGGTGGTGTGGTATTCTGCAATGAGTACTGTCTTTGGAGTTAGACCTATATGTGCCTCTTAGCTCCACTGTAACTAGCTAGGGCAGATTTCTTACTTCTTTGAACCTCAGTTTCTCCGTAGATAAAATGAGAGGGATAATGTTTACCTTATATTATTGGTGTAGTTTGGTCATAAAGCACATGTACAGTGCTTGACAATATTTCTCGTCTTACCAACCAGATTTTTTGGAATTCTCTATTTTTAAGGTATTTATGTTGCCTGTGGCAGGATAACCTTAGTTGTGTGGCAGGAGCCAAGGGAGGAGAGTTTATCATGTTTTCTAATTGAAACCATAAAGGGTTTTGTGTCATGGCTTTCACTTGTTTTTTTGTCGGTAATGATGTTTAACACATTTTGAATATTAAGTAAAATTGAAGGAGGCTGTATGACTTTATCACAGAGCGGGTGTTTGCTGAGATACTCTTTTAGGTGATACAGATTATATAATCATGTTTAGACGTGGGCTCATTTGTTGGATTTTTGTTGTTTTGGTCGGGGAATATAGTCGCCAATTGTTACTTTTTGTCCTTGATAGGTTAGATGGAGTCAGATATGAAAATGAAGAAATTAGTATCATTGCCAAGAAAACTGGTAGTAAACCAAAGCTAAATCAGAAAAAATGGTAAGTTAAGAAATGAAGATAAACTTTTCATCTCTAGATTTTGGGAACCTGACTGGAAATAGAGCTCTCTTTATTTACACATGTATGCAGCAAAATGTGTATGTGGATACCCTCTCACCTTTATTAATCTTTTTCATGTCTGGAAATGTTGGAGAATTGTTGAGGCAAATGGGTAAAATATTAACTGCTCAGTAAGACATAAGAGGTCATTTTTTTTTTTCCTGATTACTGTCTAATGAAGACTTTAAAAAAATTTCCCTAAATTTTGTATTTTTTTTTATAAATAGGTAATTATGTTAACCCAGAAACCAAAATAATTATGCCTCTTATCTTCATCATTATGAAGATTATTTCCTTTAGTATAAATTTTTTCCAAAATAAGTATATTATTCTAAATATGTTTATTATTAAACATTTTTATTTTTAATAAATGGATAAGGAAGTTGTGGTACATATACACAATGGAATATTACTCAGCCATTAAAAAGAATACACTTGAATCAGTTCTAATGAGATGGATGAAACTGGAGCCCATTATACAGAGTGAAGTAAGCCAGAAAGATAAACACCAATACAGTATACTAACACGTATATATGGAATTTAAAAAGATGGTAACGATAACCCTATATGCAAAACAGAAAAAGAGACCGATGTATAGAACAGACTTTTGGACTCTGTGGGAGAAGGCAAGGGTGGGATGTTCTGAGCGATAGCATTGAAATAAGTATACTATCAAGGGTGAAACAGATCACCAGCCCAGGTGGGATGCATGAGACAACTGCTCAGGGCTGGTGCACTGGGAAGACCCAGAGGGATGGGATGGGATGGGATGGGGAGGGAGGCGGGAGTGGGGATTGGGATGGGGAACACATGTAAATCCATGGCTGACTCATGTCAATGTATGGCAAAAACCACTACAATGCTGTAAAGTAATTAGCCTCCAACTAATAAAAATAAATGAAAAAAAAAAAAAAGGTTTTTATTTTTAGGTATTTGTCTCTTGTAGGTAGAAAATTTTAGAGAAAAACTTGGTTGTATATAGACTGTGGTTAGCATGAAGTAGGTTGTACAAATAAAAGTGAATTAATGACCTTTGACTGTGATGCCACTTAGTGTCATATTAATCAGCACCTGGCCTGTATTGAAAAAGGAAAATTAGAAAAGACTTTCTTGAATATTTATCTGTATGCAGTTCCTTTTACAAATACTATCTTCATTGTAAGGCCTCATTTTTTTCCCTATAGTGGGAGGAGATAAAATATTTTATTTGTATGTATACCCTCAAGTTTGTTATATGCCACCTTTAATTAGGAGAAAATCAAAAGTTAAGACAATTCCGAAAGCTTTTGCTTCAATTAAACTTTTTTTTTCCAGTTCATTTTTATGTGATGTGACCATGAAATCACTGGATGGAAAGGAATTTCCTTGTCATAAATGCGTTCTTTGTGCTAGACTTGGTAGGTTTACTTTTTTGTTGGTTGCAGATTTATTTGTTTTGGTATTGTTTCCTATTCTTAATTGATTTTTTTTTTCTTTCAGAATATTTTCATAGTATGCTGAGTAGCTCATGGATTGAGGTAAGATTTAAGTAGAAACCACATAGGCTGTTAATTATGCTTTATATTTTTGGGAAATTATACACTAAAGAAATTTAAAAATATTTTCAACTCAGTTTTTCTTTTGTATTGACTTTATTTATGCTTAAGCTGGCTGGAAAATAGCAATTTTTTGAAATTAAAGTTGTTGCAAAATAGTTACTTAAATGAATTTTCCATTATTATTTGGAGTTATATGTGGAATACCAGTTTGTTTCTTTTTTTCTCAGATTTTCTTGATTCTTTTTCATGTTACAAGGCATTTTAAAATTAAATGTATCTCATTTTAGCTTTGTGTTTTAACATTATATTCTTTTGCAACTGATAGGATTCCTGTTAAAAGTTTTTCATACTGATCACCTCAGTCAGATTGCAGTGTTATTTTGTAGTTGAAAATTAATTGTTTTACTTTTATTTAGGCTTCCAGTTGTGCAGCTCTGGAAATGCCAATACATTCTGACATACTGAAAGTTATTTTGGACTACCTCTATACTGATGAAGCTGTTGTGATCAAAGGTATTAATAAAAGTTAGGACATTTTAGATATTTAAGATATAGTTTAAAAATGATAAAATTACACAAATCTTAGTTTCTGCTTTAATTGAATTAATCAACAAAGGCTTAAATTTAGAATAAGCAATGCAGATGATTACACAGTAAAGGAATGGAATAGAAAATTTTCATTACCTATGTGAAAATGAACTCTATAAGAATTGTTAACAATGGTTGAGATTAGATTTAACATTTTCATACCCAGCTACTTACATGATTGAGATGAAAAATTGACAACAGGGAGTATAGTTCTTTCTTGTCTGTTTTTCCCCTCATGTAATATGTCTGAAGTAAAATAAATAGACTAATAATTGAATTGAATTTTATAAAGAGGATGCATTTATATACTTTGCCAGGAACACACCCGTGTTTTATTTACCAGGTGTCTTTAGTCACAGGAGTGATACACTCTGTTTTCTGTATATACCAAATTTTCTTAATCAGTTTGTTGATGGACATATAGGTATTTCTGTACTTTAACTATTGTGAATAATTTTGCAGTGAACATGGTAATGCAGGTGTATCTTCAAAATACAGATTTCAGTTCCTTTGGCTAAATACTCAGAATTGGGATTACTGTATCGTATGATAATTCTAGTTTTAATTTTTTGAGGAGGCTCCATATTCTTTGCATAGTGGCTTCACCAGTTTACACTCCTCTCAGCAGAGCAGAAGAGTAACCTTTTCTTCACATCTTCACTTGTTATCTTGGTTTTTTTTTTTTGATAATAGCCTTCCTAACAGGTATAAGGTGACATCTCCTTGTGGTTTTGATTTGCATTTCTCTGATAAACAGTGACGTTGAGCACTTTTTCATTTACCTGTTGGCCATTTGTATGTCTTCCAAGGACAAATGTCTAAGGTCTTTTGCCCATTAAAAATAAAGTTTTTATTTTATATTGGACTGACATTGATTTATAATGTTGTATTAGTGTCAGGTATACAGGACTGAATCATTTATGCATATACATGCATCCTTTTTCAAATTCTTTTCCCATTTAGGTTATTGCAGAATACAGAATATTCCCTGTGTTATACAGTAGGTCCTTGTTGGTTATCTATTTTGAATATAGTAGTATGTATATGTCAATCCCAAACTCCCAATTTATCCTTCACCCCAAGCTTTCCCTTTTAGTAACCTGAAGTTTGACTTCTAAGTCTGTAGTTTTTTTTTTTTGTTTGTTTGTTTTTGCTATTGAGTTTATATGAGTTCTTTATATATTTTGGACATCAATCTCATGCTTTGCTATTATTTTCTCCTATTCCAAGGTTGCTTTTTCATTCTGTTGACTCTTTGGTGTGATTTTTGGTTTCACGGAACACCACTTGTTTATTTTCACTTTTGTTACATGTGATTTTGGTACATCTAAAAAATCATTGCCAAGGCCAGTGTCTAGGAACCTTTCCTGGTTTTTCTTCTAGGAGTTTTTTGGTTTCAGGTCTTAGATTTAAATCTCTAGTCCACTCTGAGTTGATTTTTGTCCAGTTTCATTATTTTGCATGTGGATATTAGTTTTTCTCATATCCTTAACTGAAGAGACGGTCTTTCCCCATTTTGTATTCTTGACATTCTTGAAAGAGGTTAATTAGCTGTATACATGAAGGTTTATTTCTGGCCTGTTTTATCTCATTGGTCTACGTGTCTCTTTTTATGTCAGGGTGTTCCTGTATTGATTACTCTAGCTTTGTAATGGGACTTTGAAGTCAGGAAATATGACAGCTCCAGTTTTGTTGAACTTTTTCAATATTGCTTTGGCCATTTATGGTCTTGTGTGGTTCCATGTGAATTTTAGGATTACTTTTTCTGTTTCTATGAAAGGTACCATTGGAACTTTTATAGGATTTCACTGAATATGTAGATTGCTTTGGGTAGAATGGGCATTTTAATAATATTAGTTCTTCTAGCCCATGAACATCAGATATCTTTCCATTTGTATCTTCTTTGTTTTTTCAATGTTTTGTAGTTTTCAGTATGCAGATCTTTCATTTCCTTGGTTAAATTTATTCCTAAGTGTTTTATTCTTTTTGATGTGATTTAAAGTGGATTGATTCCTTAATTTCTCTTTCTCTTAGCTCAGTGTTAGTGTATAGAAGTGCGACAGGTTTTTGTATATTGATTTTTTTACTCTGCAACTTTATTCATTTATTATTTCTAATAGTAAAAGATGCCACCAAAATACTATTAAAAATAATAAATGAATAAATTTACAGGGTTAAAAACAAATGTACAAAAACCTGTTGCATTTCTAATTTGTTGACAGTTTTTATGATGAATGTATGTTGACTCACAGAGTCGGACATGACTGAGCAACTGAACTGATGTTGAATTTTATCATGTGTATTTTCTGCAACTATTGAGATGATCATATGATTTTTAACCTCTATTCTGTTAATGTTGCATATCATCTATATTGATTTGCACATTTTGAACTATCTGTGTATCACTATCTGTAAATCCCACTTGATCGTGGTGTATGGTCCTTTTAGTATGCTGTTTAATTGTGTTTATTGGTACTTTATTGAAGGTTTTTATATACACACTCATCAGGGATATTGTTCTGTAATTTTCTTGTAGTGAACTTGTCTGTCTCTGGTAGCAGGATAAGGTTGACCTCATAAAGTGAATTTGCA